>NC_060142.1:642492606-642795661 GCF_021461385.2 Schistocerca piceifrons
TCCGGCACACAGTTTTAATCTGCCCAGGAAGTTTCATATCAGCTCACACTCCGATGCAGAGCGAAAATTTCATATTGTAGTTTTATACTGCTCCATCATTGTTTCTACTGAACACAGTGCTGTAATTTTATCACTGTATCTTATTTCTAAGAGCTAATTAATCGATCGTAGTTACACAAATTGTAGAATAAAATTCAATTTTTACTTAATAACCTGTAAAATATAAAAGAAATAGCAAAACTGGACACGTACACCAGCATTCATTGCATAATACACAATTATTCACAATGGGGTCGAAAGTCGTTACAAAAGCAAAAACTGCGGACCTTTGACGGTGTGATATCGCCAAGTATTCCTGTACCGCGAATACTGGTCGCGGAGCTCACCCGCGTCAGTCAGCTGTGGCGTCTGTTTGCACAAAGAAACGTTACGCTTCCGAAAATATTCGTGTGAAGCACAGTGGCGTATGACATTTTCTGCAGGCAGTTGGAAAAACTCAGTGTCACTGTCCTCCCAGAACACAGGCAGGCAAAATCTCACCGAGAGGAATTAATCCAGGTTGGTGAACTCGGCAACGGAATGAATTCGATAAAAGAAGTATGTTCGCGTTGTGAAATGCACACACATCACGGGACGTTGAGTTTGCTATTCGAGTTGTGGCTATTTGTCCTCGTATTGCGCTCGTATTCAAACTTACAGTCTACTCTGCTCCCTGCTCATCCGATGAAGCCAAATGTACGAGTCTTACCAAGCCGCTGCGACACCTAACCTCGGTCAGATGTAAGAAGATGTTCTTACAGTAACCCGCAGAGAACAGATGATAACGTACAGTACTTAATGAACAGGTGAACGAGAAGCAATAGAAAGGGCGCTCGAGTGTGGTTCCAAGAAGAGAGGTAATTACGTATCTTCAAATCCGTAATTAGACCTCGTCGTTTAGAAGAAAATTCTCGAACTTTCGACATCTGTCTCTACAAACTTTTTCAGTAGGTATTCTGCTTCTACAGATGAACCAACAGTATGTGCAACCTTTCAGAGGAGAGATGAAGTGACGCAAGCATCTCATGGCTTATTGGACAGTGTTACTTGCCACTCCTTTCCAGCTAAACCCGTTTGAGTGATTAACTTTTTTTAACTGAAAAGGTGACAAGCGCAAATAAAATGTTAAGTACCTACTTACGTGCTAGAATTGCTATTGTATGGTCTACGTCAAAATACCTTCGCCGGCTGGTGTGGCCGAGCGGTTCTAGGCGCTTCAGTCTGGAACCGCGCGACCGCTACGGTCGCAGGTTCGAATCCTGCCTCGAGCATGGATGTGTGTGATGTCCTTAGGTTAGTTAGGTTTAAGTAGTTCTAAGTCTAGGGGACTGATGACCTCAGATGTTAAGTCCCATAGTGCTCAGAGCCATTTGAACCATTTGAGCAGGACACAGGATTCAACCGTCGTCCTGCAGAATGCAAGTCTGGTGTGCTAACCACTGCGCCACCTCGCTAGGTGGGCAGGTTTTATTTCCTTTAATTTAATTTCCTTTAATTTAAAATAAAAGCCCAGAATGGTTACTGACAGCTGGTCAGAATTCCACTAACTGCTAGGCTGAAACATGGATGCAGGTTTTTCGAACCACTAACGCATCTACGGGTGAGGTTTATTGCACTCAACACATGTTATAGTTATCTGGTAAAGCCGGCCGCAGTGGCCGTGCGGTTAAAGGCGCTGCAGTCTGGAACCGCAAGACCGCTACGGTCGCAGGTTCGAATCCTGCCTCGGGCATGGATGTTTGTGATGTCCTTAGGTTAGTTAGGTTTAACTAGTTCTAAGTTCTAGGGGACTAATGACCTCAGAAGTTGAGTCCCATAGTGCAAAAAAAAAAAAAAAAAAAAAAAAAAGTTATCTGGTAATCAACACAAGCTATTGTGGAGCGATAAATGGTATAACGCGGACCCACAAATGAAGGACAACACCGCACCATCAATTTAATTAACTAATGAACTAGCTGGAAAATACCATACTATTCACGGCTACTAATTACGATAAAATATTCTTACTCAAGGCTAGATAACCAACACGCCGATGTATTGTTCTGCAGATCGGTTAGATATGAAATGCAAACAACGATTCTATTAACTGCGCTGGCAAATACAAAATTATCAGAGTCCAAACTGAGCCCGAATAATTCCAAGTCCTGTGACTACGCCAGAAACTAAGTCGAAAACTGAACAAAATTCGTCAGAGTCTACACGGAACGTGGAACATTTTCAAACACTCAAGTCCCGGCTGGACTACAGTTCACACGACCGACCGACCGACCGACCGACCGACCGACCGACCGACCGACCTCAAAAACCAAACCGACCACCAGGCTGTGACAGCCAGACAGCCACGACGCTGCGATGGACGACAGACAGATCACGAGCAACGAGGCCACGGCCTTTTTATCGCCTTGGCCACCCTATTCCTAAAACTGGCCCTTCCTGTAACTCTCAGAGTCTACAACGAGCAAAAAGTGTACCAAAAGACGCCCCAGAGGTCCCTTATACGATCACGATCATAAATTTACAGCTTTTATACGTACATGTAACTGAAATTCCGATTCCGCCATTTGCTACAGGCTTATGTTCTGCCTCAAAAACGTGAGTTATGGTGACTTCTAAGTACCACAGTCCGCCCATAAAGCCGAGTTTAATTACTCACAGTCAGAACTTTGAACGGCGAATATTGTTTATGCTGTTGGAATCTTATACTATTTTCATGAGGTTTTCTCTCCTCTTTTCATTACTATATTCAGAATTTCTGTGCATTTGATGGAATTCCAGCTCTAGGCAAACATTTGTGAACTTAACATTACACAATAAAAACTAATAATTTAACAATTAAGTATAACGTATATGGTTACTAGTACTCTCTTCCAATACACAGTGCCATGCTGTAAGCGTATCTTTCTTCGATCATAAGTTACGCTTAATTTTATTAATTTCCAGTTAAATTCATTCTCTCATCTTAATTAACAGAGTTATGAAACGTTTGATTATTTCACTCGATGTTTCTTATTAAAAGCACCAATTTTACTGTTCAGCCCAAATGGTGACGTGATTATGTCAAAAGTTACAGATTTCTGAGGTGCATACATTATAAGTAAATCGTTTTGTCTCTATGACTTATTTTATACTAGACACTCTGCTGATATGATTGTATCATTGGATGAGTAATGAAACCCTCTTCCAAATGAAACGACACGTGGCTTGTAACGTCGCAAATTACTGCCCGATAACATTCGTTGCTATACAGCCCGCAGTATTGGAGCCGGAGGCTGTGAAAGCAACCGCCACTTGTGTCTTAGATAATGAGTCATGTACACCTGCTACTACGACAGCGTGAGAACGGCTCCTGTGTCACTTCTTAGCGACCTTACATTCACCACCTATAAGAACCTAAATAAATTATATTAAATATTATTCAATCATTTTCTAAATCGGTACACTACCTTTTGACATTCAGGAGAAGATTGTATCCAAATTTCAGCTTTATAACCATTATTCTTTCAGAGATGGAGAAAATTGCTCATAAAGTCAAAAACCGACACTTTGGAAACTAAATTCAGTTAGGAAATATAATCGTTTATCCTTTGGTATTGTCTAAAAACATAAACAGATCTCTCAGCGGTCGGAATTAATTAACTGAGATTTTCATACAAAAACTTTAATTATTTTTCGTTTTTGTAATATAAAAATCAGACAAAATTATTATTGGTGTCTAAGATTGTAGTGGGAGTATATGTGAATGAATGAGAGTGTGTATGTGAGACATTCGTCAGATTTTAATGTTGCATTACATACCGTCTTCAGTAACCTGCAAGCGTTATGAAAGCCTATTGTGGGAAAATGTTCATAGGGAATTTACCCACTTTGCTGATGACCTATGCCTAGGTGTGATTGCTATTGTAACAGAGCAGCCAGAAAGTCAGCTGGAGTATTATATGCACCTAAAGGATATTTCCAGATTTATTGCCTTTTCCTTTTCGTTTATTAAACATTACTTTAATATTTGTATATCAGAATGACGTAGATGCATCTGTATGTAAGGATTGGTGCAGGCCAGTTTTGGCGCGGGTATGATCATGAGCGACCACTCTGACTGGCTGCGAGTATGGTTAGCCAATCAGAATTGAGACGGTTCCCGCTCATTACCTGATAGTGATACTGGTAGTGAGGCCACAAGAAAGGGAGTCTCTCGCTAGCTTTGAACGTGGACGGTCATGTTACCAGTGCCAGTCAAAATAATGTGTAAAATAAAGGAATATTGAGTTCCTCGCGTTTGATATGTGTCGTGACTAACGCTGATGTAGTTACGGACACTTTTGTGAAGTTTGGAAGTTTTAGAACTGTTTTGTTGGAATGATATTCGCGTGCGAAAATTTGGCCTTCGCAGTATCCACGTGGCATGTTTCAGTATTCAACCACTGAGCATTTTGGCGAGCAATTTCTTTTTTGAAATCCATCAGAAGGACCGAATGTTATAAATCATGTCAGTGGTGGAAAACGTGGTTTAATTCGGGACGGATTTAGACAGATTTCTGGCTGCTGTGCGTGCGAAATTACTCTATGAATTGTGAACTTGATGAAAATAACCAATAGTTTAAATGTGGACTGAACACTACCGTTTCTTTGCTTATAAGAAAAAAAAATAAACATTTTTGTGTGGAATTTCGGACATTATTTTCCAGAAACCAATCCATTATCTTACAGTCCGATGAATTTTTTATTGATAGTTTTTCTACAGAACTTTATTTCACTACTGAAGTTGCGCGGCTTCAGTAATTGTAGATATTAGATGGTGTTTTTTATCAACGCTACTTTTACATCATCTTGTAAGCATCTACGTTGCCGAGTGAAGGGACATCAAGCAGACGCCGTTCTGAGGTAGGTGAATTCCTAATTTGCAGTACTGCACAACAAATCCGCCACGCCGCAGGCTCTCTACTTAGTATGGCTTGCGGTACACATGCACAAACGATAACAAAGCAATTGGCGCTGTTCAGCTGACAGTGGTTGCTGACGCTACGGCCTTGCAAAAATCCTTCACGTGGTTTGCGCTTTGTCTGAACCATGCAGATGGACTTAGCGGCGATCATATGGCCCCGAGGCCATAACAGCTTTCAGCAGAGCAGAAAACACCACCGGCCAGCGGGCAGAGGCAGCGGGTGTGTTCCCTTCCGTCGCATGCCGCACGAGCCTGTAATTCAAACGCCAAACGCCGACCAAATTGCATTCCAATAGGCCTACACAGATGTGTCTGGTCCTGTTACAGTCATCGTTGTGCGGACGCTGCATGTACCGTGATGATGTGGGATGCCGTGGATTCACAACACGACTACCTCTGATTCGCACAGAAAGTAATCTGAACGGGAGGCATTAATTTTGTGCATTTCAATGCCTCCGGCTATGCTCGCTCTTCGATATGTCCATGATGTCATCTTTCAATAAGATAACAGAGAATCGCATGTTTTTCGTGCTGTCTGCCACTATCTCAATACAAAGATAATTCGACTGTTGCTGGCCGGCACGTTCTCCAGACATCTCACCCACTGAAATCATCTGGTTGTGATTGTCTTCCAATTTCCAGCCGCTACAACTGATGAACTCTTACATAGATCTGAAACACCATCGAATGATGTCATTCACGGTCAGTTCCACAATCAGCTGGATCACAGATATTCCTACAGGCAGAGGTGGCATCTTTGTGTACTACATTTCGCTTTCTGTTTACTTACAAATGGTTCAAATGGCTCTGAGAACTATGGGACTTAACAAAAAATGGTTCAAATGGCTCTGAGCACTATGGGACTTAACAGCTGTGGTCATCAGTCCCATAGAACTTAGAACTACTTAAACCTAAGGACATCACACACATCCATGCCCGAGGCAGGGTTGGAACCTGCGAACGTAGCGGTCGCGCGGTTCCAGACTGAAGCGCCTAGAACCGCTCGGCCACTACGGCCGGCATCTAAAAATCACCTACAAATTTACTCATGTATTGTTTCTGCTGAACTGTACGCAGACAACAAACAAACTATGTTACTGTGTTAGGTGTCAGCAATGTACGATTTACTTTCTCTAACGCGGCAATGTGCACTTTTTGAACAGAGACCGTCCTCTTGACAATTGTGGAATAATTCTGCCAATTCCCGTGTGTTATATGCAACACAATAACAACTTACTCCTGTGTATAAATGATATAGGTAAGAAAACGCTGCTGTGGAATCCAATAATATAAAACCCAATACATCTCACTATAGGTAGGAATACTGAAGAAACTTTTGATTTGCTGTCAGCTCGGTTGTTAGAATATTAATGCTGATGTAAGAATAAACCACCCATTGCGTTTCTCCATTAGAATCCCAGCGACCCTCATCTGCATCTAAAGCTACATGATTACCCTGCAGCCGGCCGGAGTGGCCGTGAGGTTCTGGGCGCTACAGTCTGGAACCGAGCGACCGCTACGGTCGCAGGTTCGAATCCTGCCTCGGGCATGGATGTGTGTGATGTCCTTAGCTTAGTTAGGTTTAATTAGTTCTAAGTTCTAGGCGACTGATGACCTCAGAAGTTGGGTCGCATAGTGCTCAGAGCCATTTGAACCATTTTTTTTATTACCCTGCAATTCACAATTAAGTGCCTAGCGAAGGGTTCATCGATTCACCATCAAGCTACTTATCCACTGTTACACTCTCGAACAGAGCGCGGGAAAAGCGAACACTTCAATCTTTCCGTGCGAGCTATCATTTCTCTTATTTTATTGTGATGATCATTTCTGCTTATGTAGATGGGTACCAACAAAATATTTCTACACTCTGAGGAGAAAGTTGGTGACTGAATTTTCATGAGAAGGTCTTGCCTCGGCGAAAAACACCTTTGTTTCACTCACTGCGACGAAATTCGTGTATCACACCCGTCGTACTCTCTTCCTAATTTCGTGATAACGAGGTGCCATTCTTTGAACTTTTTCAATGTTCTCCGTCAGTCCTATCCGATGTGGATCCCACACCGCGGAGCAGTACTCCAGAAGAGGTGGGGAAGTGTAGTACAAGCGGTCTCTTTCGTAGACCTGCTGCATCTTCTATGTGTTCTACTAATTAATCGCAGTCTTTGCTTTCCTTTTCATACAACATTATCCATTTGATCGTTTCAGTTTAAGTTATTCGTAATCATAACCTAAGCGTTTAGCTGAGTTTTCAGCCTTAAGGTTTGTGTGATTTATCGTGTAACTGAAATTTAAAGGATTATTTTTAGTGGTCGTGTGGGTTACTTCATACTTTTCATAAGTTCGAATCAATTGCGAATTTTTTCATCGTACAGATACCTTGTCTAAATCATTTTGCAATTGGTTTTGATCATCGGATGACTTTATATGACAGCATCCTCTGCAAACAATCTAAGAGGGCTGCTCAGATTGACTACTAAATCGTTTATGTGTATCAGGAACAACGAGGGCCTTGAAAAACGCCAGATATTACTTTTTACTCGATGGTTTTCCGCCAGTTATTACGAACTGTGACCTTCTAACAGGAAATCACGAATCCAGGCACACGGGTGAGACGATACTCCACAGGCACGCATTTTGATTAGAAGTCGTTTGTGATTAACGGTGTCAAAACCCTTCTGGAAATCTAAAAATGTGAAGTAAATTTGACATCTTCTGTCAACAGCAGTCATTACTTCGTGAGAATAAAGAGTAGTTGTGTTTCACTGAAACGATATTTTCTGAATCTTTACTGGCTATCGTCAAGGTAGTTATTATGAACACAGTCCTACTGCAAAATCGATGTTGTTGATATGGGTGTGTGATTCGGCAAATTCACCCGATCTACTTTCATGGGAATTGGTGTGATTTGTGCAGCTGTCCAGTCTTTGGGTATGGATGTTTCTACGAGCGGTTATGTATAATGGCTAAGTATGGAGCTATCGTATCAGCATGCTGTGAAAGCAACCTGGCGGTGTACAAACCGGACTGGAGATCTTCACTTTATTAAATGCTTCAAGCGGCTTCGTTGCACCGATGATATCTACTTCTAAGTTACTCATGTTAGCAGCTGTTCTTGATTGAATTTTGGAATATGTACTTCGTCCTCTTCTGTGAAGGAGTCTCGGAAAACCGGATTCAGTAACTCCGCTTTAATGGCACTGTCATAATTAACGTCACCATTTTTGTCGTGTAGTGAAGGTATGCAGTGAAGGTATTGACTGCATCTTGTCGCTGGTATTCGTTACATACAACCAGAATCTCTTTGTGTTTTCTGCCAGATTTCGAGACAGAGTTTTGTTAGCGGGGAAGTAGTATGTGTAGGACATCCAATACCTCTCTATTGGAGAGGTAACCTTCAGAAACTGTCAGTGTTGTACAAGCCCTTTTACGAGTATATCTACTTTACTTCATGTGTGGCTGTCGGAATCGGGTATTGTAGCTTCACAGAGAGAACACATTTTGATGCTAAACAAACTTTGTAAGTAGGCTGTTTATGTTTTCTTATTGGCAACGTTACGTAGCGCTCAATATGAAAATCACTGGCTGTGCTGTGTGCAGTCTGTGGCTAGTTTGCATTGTTGTCTGCCATTGTAGTGTTGGGCAGCAGCAGCTGGATGTGAACAGCGCGTGAGCCGCCAGCAGTGGTGGATGTGGGGAGAGAGATGGCGGAGATTTGTAATTTGTCATGAACTGGTATATTTATATATGATGATATCAAGGTAAATACATTGTTTGTTCTCTATTAATATCTTTCATTTGCTAACTATCCAGAAAGCATGCTTAGATAGAATTTTTTTGGTGGAAACAAAGGATGAAATAAGAGGAAAGATATATGAAGTTTTGGGTTGGACTGCAGTACCAAATGTTACACTGAAAACGAACCCTGTCATTTCCTATTGGTGTTATCCCACTATATGTTTGTGTACCCTTGTATATTTGTTTTCTTCCTGTCTCTGTGTAGTTTCATAGAATTTTTTCTTCTTTTAATATTAAGCTACATTCACTATGATGAGGAATACTGTTATCCTCGAATATAATTGGCATTAATAATATGTTATTTACTTTGTAAAGATGTTTAGACAGTATTTACTCTGTTTTGTGTTAATGCTAATGTGTGAAGTTGATGTTTCAAAAGTTATTGTGATCTTTTATGTATGTACTCCTGTCATAATTCCTGTAACACTGACGTATATGTCTATTTCTATTCTTTTGTAACGCCTGTTTTACTACAAATGTTATCTGTATTGTTATGTTCTTTAATGATGTATTTTGTACCTTTGTTATTGTATTCTTCTGTTATAAAATTGTAATTGTCACCAGTTCATGATATTATTAACTTGTTAGTTACATTTCACTGCACATGTTTCTGTTGGTCATAGTATATGGACAATATGTGAGAAGTAGGGACTGATAGTGTTTGCATGTGTGTTAATGATTCAGCAAGGGACTGGATAACAGCATTGCTGGTTCTAAGGACAATTCCAAAAACTTTGTGAGTGCACAAGTGGTGGTTTATGGACTTGCTATATTCTTTGCAAGACTCTTCGATGGTGTATGTGCACCTGCACAATCGCAACAGATGGCTGCTGGTCATCTCTACAAGGACTACAGTGGGTCTGCACCTCTGGTGGCCCACCAATACCATTATCTCTACAAGGACTACAGTGGGTCTACATCTTTGATGATCCATCAATACCATTATTTCTACAAGGACTGCAGTGGGTCTGCGCCTCTGGTGGCCCACCAATATCGTAATCCCTACCAGGACTACAGTGGGTCTGCTCTGTGATGACCTACCTACCAATATTCATCAAAACTTCGACTGACTCTGCAGTGGGTTTGCTCTGTTGTGGCCCATTACCTGTCAGCATGTCAAGAGTCAGCACTGTCTTTCCATTGGAAGGACAACACTACTTCTTCAAGACTGCATGGAAATCCACTACTTCCGTGTGCATTTTCTTTTACTGCTCAGACTTTGATACAAACACTGCTATTCTCCTGTTATGTACGATTAGGACTGTCTTTAGGGACTGTGAGAAAATTTGAGCTTTTGACCAACGTTGTATCAATAAGTGTGTGCATTTTATATCTTTGTTACTGTAATTGTGAAAAATTTTTGTCAAATCTGTATTGGCCAGTGCCCAACACCATTTGTAAAAAATTTTTGTGGGGAGCATGGGGGCTATGTAAGTAGGCTGTTTATGTTTTCTTATTGGCAACGTTACGTAGCGCTCAATATGAAAATCACTGGCTGTGCTGTGTGCAGTCTGTGGCTAGTTTGCATTGTTGTCTGCCATTGTAGTGTTGGGCAGCAGCAGCTGGATGTGAACAGCGCGTAGCGTTGCGCAGTTGGAGGTGAGCCGCCAGCAGTGGTGGATGTGGGGAGAGAGATGGCGGAGATTTGTAATTTGTCATGAACTGGTATATTTATATATGATGATATCAAGGTAAATACATTGTTTGTTCTCTATTAATATCTTTCATTTGCTAACCATCCCTATCAGTAGTTAGTGCCTTCCATAGTTTGAATCTTTTATTTAGCTGGCAGTAGTGGCGCTCGCTGTATTGCAGTAGCTTGAGCAGCGAAGATTTTTGTGAGGTAAGTGATTTGTGAAAGGTATAGTTTAATGTTAGTCAGGGCCATTCTTTTGCAGGGATCTTTGATAGTCAGATTGCGTTGCGCTAACAAAGTATTGTGTGTCAGGTTAAGCACAGTCGTGTAATATTGTTCAAAGGGGACGTTTCAACTTGATCATGCCCTTGTACGAACACATGTCTCTTATACTTTTCAAATGTTGAAGTCTCCAAATTGAGATGGAAAACGTCACCTTGAAATAATAACAGTGCAGACAAATATCACTTCGTTTTAACATCATTTTTGTCACACAACGCACTCTATAACAATGCCTAAACTCACCCAATCTTGTATTAACAGTTAGCTCATTTCACATTCGTCCTGAAGTAGTCATTGCTCTGTTGCATTTTCACGCTAATTTACTAGCTAATCGTTGACCATGGAAGCGTTTTCCAGTTGTATTTTCCGCCGCGAAAGTTACTGCTAAAAATGCTATTTCAACTGTAAGTTGTACGCTAGCCACAAGATAAACCGACGCGCAGAAATCACTTTTACTCTACGCCCCAACGTAATACTTCCAAGTTTATACTACTTTCATACTTCCTACCAAATTCTTCTGACAATTAATGTATGACGTGACTGCGCACGTTCGTTTCTTGTGGAATTCCAACAGCACCTCTCTGCATACTAATTCTGTGTGTGACCAGTAGCACTAGGGGATAGCTGACGATACCAAGACAGTGCTACCGCCAGATGAAAAGCGCGCTCAGTTTCGAAAGTTCTAGGAACCAGTGATAAGGAGTAGATTATCATACGTCGTAACATCAAAGGTGCTACTACCACGCAAAGATTTGGAGTTAAGGTCGTCTGGTATGAGACGTTCCAGGGGGTTCTACTGGGGGCCCAATCCCACAATAACACTGGGTTCGGTGTGGGGTGGCGGTGGGGTGAGTGGATTGCTGTAGCCTGTTGTGGAGTTGTGTACCACTGAGGGCTACGGCAGGGACGAAGCCTCTCCGTCGTTTCTAGGTCCCCAGTTCAATACATACATGCATACAAAAAGAGAAAGCTTCAAGTATAGATTTACCATACGTAAAATTAAAGCTGTGATAAGTTCACAATAGAAGAAGTCATTAATAATTCAGTATGTAGAGACGACGCATTTTGAGCACTGGACGTGGGAGCGCTAGCGTTTTAGACGCGGTCCGCTCCGGATGACACGGTGGGTATACAGGGTGTCGTTGCAGGAGTGGTCGATATTCAGATATATGACAGGAACGATCATACGAAGTCTAGCAAACAAGGACTCTATAATGCATACCTAAAGAGCTATGAATACTTCTTGATCTTGGATACTCTGAAACAAATCTTTTCTATTCCAAGTTATTTGCTTTTCGTATTTTGAGAGGTTGTAATATAGATGAAAACAAGATAAATGTCAAGTAAACGAGTGCTCTAACGCGCATACATTATGGCGTATGAGCACTTGTTCTTCTTCGCTACTGTGAAACACATCTCTTCTACTGAAAAAAGAAGTGTTCGTAGCTCTTAAGGTACGCATTTTATTACCCACGTTTACTAGACATTATTGCTTCGAATGGTCTTTCCTGTCATACCACTGAATACCGAACATTCCTCCTGTGACACTGTGTATATGGAACCTCGAAGCTGCCACGTAGTTGGTTCGTGTAACGTTTCACAAATAGTGCGTGTGGTCACCGAGAGACCTTAACATCTTGTGTTTATGGAAATAGTAGAAGCGAACGTTCGCATGAAATACAATATTTGAAAAGCATTATTCGTTTCAGTTTAATGTTGTTTCTTGCATTGCCTGTCATGTTAGCGATCTACGTGGCAAGTAGGTAACATCTCGTATAAGTTTACTACATCAAGGGAAATGAGCTTTGCATTGGGTGGAATATGGAGACCTTTGCTACCTTGAATTGCTTGGTGGCTATTTTCCCCTGAAAAAGAGGTTTGAAATTCGTATTGGTTTTCAAAAATTGAATGTAACTTTCTCCTAACTTTGT
The DNA here is from genome assembly GCF_021461385.2 of Schistocerca piceifrons. Taxonomy (NCBI): domain Eukaryota; kingdom Metazoa; phylum Arthropoda; class Insecta; order Orthoptera; family Acrididae; genus Schistocerca; species Schistocerca piceifrons. The sequence continues at coordinate 642,505,229 of NC_060142.1, forward strand.
ATCCGATATCAGGATCAGTTTTTCCACTCACAACAACTTAAGAAACTGGCCCATGCCATCAAGTAACATGCAGAATTTATAAAATTACATGTTGTCATTGCAACAAATACTACATTGGCCAAACAGGAAGAAATTTTAAAACCACTGTAAAGAAGACATTGATTGTTTCAGACTCGATAAAGCTAATAAGTCACCTACACCAAAACATGTAAATGAAACAGGACACGGTGTTGCAGCAGACAACGACCTAAAGTACTGCATACTCAGGAAATAACCTGGAGAATGGACATCTTGCAGGAAATGGAAATATCCATCCATGGCTATAAGTCAAGAAATGGCATCATAAATGATATGAGAGAGTTAAAAAATTCACACTTCTTTACGAATTTCAATTCAGTACTCTTAAAATAGTAAGTATATGACATTAAGGTTGTATATGAGTACAAATCCCAGAAGTACCTTTGCAATTCTTAAAATAAAAAAAAATTATACTGTCGTTTGTATTATAAAACTGGCACAGTCATTCATTTTGTAATATATTATGCCAATCAACATCAGTAATACGACTGCAAGATATGCAGAAGACATTTCTCCTGACAACACCAGTATCGACATATAGATATCCAAATCGAAACTAGCCTTGTTTTGACCGCCATCTCGTTTTCTCGACAGATGGTTTGTTTCGTGTTATCGTGTTATAAAGTCACCCTTGTGAAGTTTGTGAGCAATGGTGAAATTCAAGAGAGCAGTGGAAACAGCGATACCTCAGCACATCACAAGAAGAATACCAAGCTACAGGGGCGAAGGGAGTGTTTGTCCTAATATAAAAAGTGACATCGCCTAATACTAGATTATCCGTCCCTCTCTCTCTCTCCACTGAATGATCACAACAGTCGTGTACAGAAACTTATTACCTTTACACACTTATGTTAAACGTTTTTGTATTGCCAATACCCCCTGATGATGAGGTAGCACCTCGAAAAAGTCACTAAATAAATAATTTGGCAGTAAACAAATTTTGTGATTAGTAGCGGTACCTGCAAAGCTTTCATACTTTTGAAACAATCACGGTCGATTAATTGTCAACATGGATTCATATTAGAAAATAATGTTATTGTAAACCGTGGACTTTTAATTTGTCACAATTCTGTTTTTACTCTTTTCGAAGTAGCGAGTATGACTTCATCTTTCAGTCCAGGCAAGCTGAAATGTTGACAAGCGGTTTGTAGGATACGAGTATCAGAGGCTAGGCTGTTTGGCAGATATTCATCAAAGTAATCTACGAGTCCTTGTGGTGTAGACGGAACGAAAAAACGACATAGGAAACAAATGCGCCACTTCCTAGGTTGTTCATTCAGTACTTGGATATATGCAAGGAATATAACAAGCAATTTACTGATAGCATTCGCATTTATGTATATATTGCAATGCAGTCCTGCAAATCTCTCTTAAATTCTCACTCTAATACTGGATCCCGTATCTCTTTTAAATCTACTCCTGTCTCTTCTTCTATCACATCAAAGAAATCTTCCCCCTCGTAGAGGCCTTCAGTGTGCTCTTCCCACCTATCCGCTCTCTCCTCTGCATTTAACAGTAGAATTCCGGTTGCGCTCTTAATGTTACTATCCATGTTTTTAATTTTAGCGAAGGTTGTTTTGACTTTCCCATACGCTGAGTCAGTTCTTCCGACTGTTATTTCGTTATCGATTTCTTCACATTTTTCATGCAGCCATTTCGTCCTAGCTTCCCTGCACTTCCTAGTTATTTCATTCCTCAGCGACTTGTATTTCTGTATTCCTGCATTTTCCTAAACATTTTTGTAATTCCTTCTTTCACCTATCAGGTGAAGCAATTCTTTTGTTACCCATGGTTTCTTCGCAGTTATCTTCTTTGTACCTATGTTTTTCTTTCCAACTTCTGTGATTGCCCTTTTTAGAGACATCCATTCCTCTTCAGCTGTACTGCCTACTTAGCTATTCATTGTCACTGTATCTGTAGCCTTAGAGAACTTCAAGCGTGTCTCGTCACTTCTTAGTACTTTCGTATCCCAGTTCTTTGCATACTGACTCTTCCTGACTAATCTCTTAAACTTCAGCCTATTCTTCATCATTACTACATTGTGATCTGAGCCTATATCTGCTCTTGGGTAAGCCTTACAATCCAATATCTGATTTCGGAATCTCTGCCTGACCATGATGCAATCTAACTGAAATCTTCCCGTATTACCGGCCTTTTGCAAGTATACCTCCTCCTCTTACGATTCTTGAACAGGGTATTCGCTATTACCGGCTGACATTTATTACAGAACTCAATTAGCCATTCACCTCTGTTATTCCTTGTCCAAAGCCCATATTCTCCTTTAACTTTTTCTTCTCCTTCTTCCCCTGCAACTGCGTTCCAGTCCCCCATGAGTATTATATTTTCATCTCCATTTACGTACTGTATTACTCTTCCAATATCCTCATACACTTTCTTTATCTCTTCACCTTTAGCTTGTGACGTCGGCATGTATACCTGAAAAATCATTGTCGGTGATGGCTTGTTGTCGATTGTGGTAAGAACAACCCTATCACTGAACTGTTCACTGTAACACACTCGCTTCCCTACCTTCCTATTCATACCGAATTCTACTCCCGTTATACGATATTCTGCTGCTGTTGATATTACCCTATACTTATCTGACCAGAAATCCTTGTCTTATTTCCATCTCACTTCACTGACCTCTACTAAATCTAGATTGAGTCTTTGCGCTTCCCTTTCCAGATTTTCTAGTTTCCCTACCAAGTTCGAGCGTCTGACATTCCACGCTCCGAGCCGTAGAACGTTATCCTTTCGTTAGTTATTCAATGTTTTTTCATAGTATCCTGCTCCTTGGGAGTCCCCTTCCAGAGAACCGAATGGGGAACTATTCCAGAACCTTTTGCCAATGGAGTGGGGGAGTGATCATCATGACACTTTTTAAATTACACGCCACATGTCCTGTGGACACACGTTATGTGTCTGTAATGCAGTGTTTTCCATTGCCTTCTGCATCCTCATGCCGTTGATCACTGATGATTCTTCCTCCTTTAGGGCCAGTTTCCCACCGCAAAGAGAAGGGAGTGCCCTGAACGTTTGTCCGCTCCTCCACCCTCTTGACAAGGCCTTTGGCAAAACGAGGGTGACTTCTTATGCCGGAAGTCTTCGGTTGCCAATGCTGATGTTAATCAAAACTTAAGCAGTGGCGGCATTCGAACCCGGGACTGAGGATGTTTTGATTACTAATCAAAGACTGACGTTTATCGTCTAGTAAAGTCATGAGACGGTCAAAACATAACAAATTGCAAATAATTTAGAAAAGATATATGTATGGCGTGAAAGCATTTTATCTTAAATAATGGAAAGTATGATGTACTCCACATAATTGCGGAAAGGGACCCGTTAAACTTCTGTTACTCGACAAATCAGACTATCATGTCTAGTTTTGATTAATCTAAAGGCCGTAGATTCAACTAAATGCCTAGGGATTACAACTACAAACAACTTAAGCTGGAAAGAACACATAGAATAAGCTGTGGGGAAGGCAAACAGAAGACAGTGTTTCATTGGCAGAACACTTAGAAAATGTAACAGATCTATTAAAGAGACTGCCTCTACTACGTTTGTCCGTCCTCTCTTGGAGTACTGTTCGGGAGTGTGAGATCCTTACCAGACAGCATTAACGGAGTACATTGAAAAGTGGTTCAAATGGATCTGAGCACTATGGGACTTAACATCTGAGGTCATCAGTCCCCTAGACTTAGAACTACTTAAACCTCACTAACCTAAGGAGATCACACACATCCATGCCCGAGGCAGGATTCGAATCTGCGACCGTAGCAGCAGCGCTAGTTCCGGACTGAAGCGCTTAAAACCGCTCGGCCACAACGGGCAGCGAGTACATCGAGAAAGTTCAAAGAAGGCCAAAATGTTATGTATTATCGGGAAATAGGGGAAAGAGTGTCACTGACATGATACGGGATTGCGGTGGACATCATTAAAAGAAACGAGTTTTTCGTTGCGGCGAAATCTTCACACGAAACTTCAATCACCAACTTTCTCCTCCGAATGCGGAAATGTGGAGAAACGATCAATTTAACAAAATAAGGGCAATCAGAACTAGCACGGAAAGATATAGGTGTCCGTTTTTTCTGCACAATGTTCGAGACTGGAATAATAGAGAATTATTGTGAGGTTGAACCCTCTGCAAGCCACTAAGTGTGATTTGCAGAGTATGCATGTAGATGTGGATCCTTTAGTCTTCTACTTTACAAATCACGTGAAATCCTTCAGCTTTGGTCGTGGCACTCTGACGGCGTCTGTCAGCATCGCTCGACTGCCGCGTCGCCTGGTAACCACCTCAGTGATTTGTGATGCAAATTGCCACAAGACGTTTGGAGGTTACCATCCTGCCCCCCACACCCCAAGAGGTTGCCCCAGCGTCTCACTAGATTCTGCTGGAGTCCGTGCATTCAGGGCAAAATTCTGTGCTCGCACAATGAATGAAATGAGGAAAGTTCATGTCACGACAATAGAGCTGCACTACTGATTACTTTGGAAGCAGTATTATTTTATATGCTGTAGTTTCTTATCATCCCGTGAACGGACGGAAGCCTAGAATCATGTACTAAATTATCCCGTAGGTTGTGATTTCTGTATCTAATGACAATATGAGACAAACAGCTAACGCCATCGAATCATCATTGCTTGATGTCCATTTTTTGATTATTGTTTTATTACAATTATCTCAACAGCAGCGAAAAATAAACCACGAAACTGTAAACGGAGTTAGCTGTTACGATACCTTCCAAATTATTATATTCCTGTGATGCTAGTCTGAAACTATAGACTCTTTTATGGTTTGTTTAAAGCATGTTTTATGTAAGTTATTTACATTACATCTATTTTCATACGTTATTTGTGTACTTGCTTCAAACACTGTAACGTAGCAAATTATTACGAGTTGTCACCTTGCATTCAAAGCGTAGGGCAACGGCCTTGCCGCAGTGGATACACCGGTTCCCGTCAGATCACCGAAGTTAAGCGCTGTCGGGCGTGGCCAGCACTTGGATGGGTGACCATCTGGGCTACCATGTCCTGTTGCCATTTTTCGGGGTGCTCTCAGCCTCGTGATGCCAATTGAGGAGCTACTCGACCGAATAGTAGCGGCTCCGGTCAAAGAAAACAATCGTAACGACTGGGAGAGCAGTGTGCTGACCACACGCCCCTCCTATCCGCATCCTCAGCTGAGGATGACACGGCGGTCGGATGGTCCCGATGGTACACTTGTGGCATGGAGACGGAGTGCTTATTCAAAGCGTAGCTGCGGCGCGGAGTGGCCGCGTGGTTAGGGGCGCAATGTCACGGATTGCGCAGTCCCTCCCGTCGGAGGTTCGAGTCCTCCCTCGGGCATGGGTGTGTGTGTTGCAGGCCGCTGTGGCCGGGAGGTTCTAGGCGCTTCAGTCCGGAATCGCGCTGCTGCTACGGTCGCAGGTTCGAATCCTGTCTCGGGCATGGATGTGTGTGATGTCCTTAGGTTAGTTAGGTTTAAGTAGTTCTAGGTCTAGGGGACTGATGATCTCAGATGTTAAGTCCTATAGTGCTTAGAGCCATTTGAACCATTTTGGTGTGTGTGTTGTTAGTTAGTTTAAGCAGTGTGTAAATCTAGCGACCAATGACCTCAGCAGTTTGTACATTTGAGAGCATAGCTTGCCTTGGAGCCCGGAGGAGAGCAGATTTTGGTTCTCACACCGGTACTGCTGAATCTGGCTACAGGGCCGGGTGAGACGTTACACATACTCTCTATGAATCTGAAGAAGTACTATTAAATATTAATCGATCTTATTCATACTTAGTGTATCAAATTCTATGGATAACAGGAGCATACTTCCAAAATTTCAAATCAATAACTTCAATACTTTTGGGGATGAAAATTTTTACCTAAAACACATAATAACCGTGCTGGCATTGTGAAACCCGTTAAGGACTATAATGTATTTATCTGTAGCATCAACTGAAACTACAACGAAGGGGACAGGTTCATATAATCTAATTTTCGGGAATTTTCTTTAGTTTCATTGCCACAGATTTCTGACATAATTAACAGTACATTGAGACACTGTTATTTTATTGGGCTTTGGAGGGACAGAGAGTGAATGGAGGACATACGTAAAGTAAGAATATGGTATTTTACTAAAACTATGTAAATGAATGCGTGAGAAAGTTTTTGTGCAATAGAGGTATTTGTGACTTATGTCCGAGTGAGCTTGATTTTGTAAAGGGATGGCAGAAGGGGAGTTGAAAATTAAATTCATTAGTAATTTATTCTGCGGAAAGGAATCGTACTTTGTTTTCATCAAATTGTATTTAGTTTCGGAATTACGACATTTCTAGTTAAATTACTTTTGGTACATTGATTGGCTGACATAAGAAATACCACGAGTATAGAAGTGCTCGAGGCGATCTGGTTGGCTGTTTAACATACTAGCCAATAGTAATTCAGCATCACCCGCGTATTTGAGTAGGGCTTAGTCCCTCAGATCTATGAGTCGATGTAGTCGCTCGGAAGCCGTCTTCTGGTGAACACCTATGTTAAACTGCGCTGATCAAATTTGTATCAGAATGAAGAAATCCTCACGTTTGATGGTTCTCGTCTCGTCAACGAAAAACGAATGCAGTATTCAGTATCTTCTGAAAGTTTGAGGTTTCTGAGTGGTTTAGTTTATGAGATATTCGCGTGTGAACATTGAAAGTCATACATAAATTTCGCGTGGTGTGTTTCATGCAGATAGCGAGACATTATGGCGAACACTTCTTTGCAAGAAATCTACTGAACTTCTGAATGTGTGAAATCGCAAATATTCATGGGTCAATGACTGCTTAGGACGTTTAAAGTATCGGATCGGACTAAGTACCTTCTTCCTGCTTTCGGGTGTGAATTTGTAACAGGTGCAGTAACATTGTAAAATTGATGTCGGGATATTAAATGCGGACTTGATAGCCATTTCCTGCGTTATAAAGAGGATAATCCAAATTAAAGGAAGTTTTCACTTTTTTCTGATGACTCATGCAAGCATTCCGAACGTTCGATAGTTTAATTTACTATCAGCAACCACTCAATACTGGAATATTGTGGCCTTCGCGTGGTAGGTATTTAGCCGAATTTTCATGAACGCTGCCTTTCGGCTAAGCCAGTATCTACAATCGTACAGTGAAAGGCCAGACAACCTGAAGATTATCTAGTGAGAGCACGACCAGCCCCGCCGCAACATGAGGAAAGAAAACAACTAATATTACCAATAATGGAAATCCAGATAGGAATATCAACAATGTGAAGTAGAAGATAGGTTGTTAATTGCCGTGAAGATGATACGTTAATTTGCAGACAGGCAGAACTGAAAGACACTTTCACATTGGCTTTCGGTCAGTTTTTTTTTTCAGAAAAAGGAACGCACACACATTCATTCACACAAGCAAGTACACATCACGCACACATGTCTGCCGTCTCCGGCGGCTAGGACTAGAATGACAACATTACAAATATTACCAATAGCTATTTGTGCCCTTTTAGAACGTGATGGTTTTTGAGTTTCTGAACTGTATCCACGCTCTGTTAGAGGTTTCATCAAAATTGATCTATTCAGTGGCAGTTAAATTCATTGCAGAACTGCTCTTGGATTTCAGTGGAATTCCATAAAGGGATATCCACAGTACAACAATGCAGGGAACTACATGTAGAACTGCTCTGAGCAGAGGAAGGGACGAGTGCACAATGATATGGATTCACTTGATTTGCACTTCCTAGGTGAACGCTGCTAACGGAACTTCTTTAGTAAATAGACAAAATGGTTCAAATGGCTCTAAGCACTATGGGACTTAACATTGAGCTTATCAGTCCCATAGACTTAGAACTACTTAAACCTAACTAACATAAGGACATCACTCACATCCATGCCCGAGGCAGGATTCGAACCTGTGACCGTAGCAGCAGCGCTGTTCCAGACTGGAGCGCCTAGAACCGCTCGGCCACAACGGCCGGCTACTAAATAGACAGATTTACGCCACCAATATCAGTTTTTTGTGTCAAATCTCTGCCGTCTGGCAGAGCACAAAAATTGGTATCCAGCTCGTCTGCCGCAACCGAAATGATCAATTTTGATGAAGCTTCTCACACACTAAGCAGACACTAGATACCTACCTGTGTTTCTTTGAAATGTCATTGAGCCGTGCGCGGCTCGTGTTCGTGCCGTTTATTACTTGACGTCTTGTCTTTGCGGTACTGCCGTCCCCTTTCTTATTCGATTCACTGTCATCACTAAGTTGCTGGCTTGCTTGCCCGTGAGTGGCAGCAGCAGCGCTTATCCATAAGAACACTGTCGTACTATCTTTGGAGCGACCGCTAGTATTTCTGGGTCTTCGTGTGTCGGGAGCTGAGTCGGGATGGAGCTCCAGTAAGTTCTGCACAGCCAGTACTCGCCGACCGCTGGCGACACACATGTACTGTGCGGCGAAAGGAGACTAGAGCGGGGACGACCGTTGGTTGGTCGTTCGGTCGGCCGCCTCATCGGGCGACGTGTATTTGGCCTTATGACCGCTTCTGGGTTCCTTCCATTTGTAATTTTGCGGGACTTGGGTCGGTTCCTTCCTTGTGCAGAGATGTCGGGCGGCTAATGGGCCGGTGTTCCCTTTGCATGGTTGGGTCCGAGCCAGTGTCTCCGGGTCGTCGTGCGTCCGAGCTTGGAACGGCCATCAAGGGAGCGGGGACGGAGCAGCATTGAGGTCCGGAGAGCCATGACTTCGCCAACTGTTGCCGACACGCGACTTGAGTGGGACGACCTTGGTTGATCGTTCGGTCGGTCGTCTCATCGGATGACGTGTATTTGGTCGCCGACCGTTTCTGGATTCTCAGTGTATGTCGACTTGCGATTCGTCCTTGTTGTTGTTCCACAGTGACCGTTTTAATATTGTTCGAGTTGTTTGTGGAAGAGTTTTGCGGAACCGTGTGTATCTTGTGTGGTTTCACTGAGCAGCTAATTTAATGATGTCTGCGTGCTGCAGCCGGTCAGTCGTTTGGGACGGAGCAGTGAAGAAGAAGTCTCCGTGGCGCGAGCCCAGGCCCGGACCACTGGCGGCGTACACGCACTGTCGGATCGTGAGGCGCTAGCTGCGAGAGCGACAAAGTTCGTTGCCCACCAAACCTGGACGATAAAGTTGAGTGATCAGTTAACCTTTTATGAAACCTCAACTATTGTGACATCTCTTCATTCATTTGCGGGTTGTTGCTCCCTGGGCTGTTCTTAGACGCCAATTTATGAAGACGTAGTGCTGTTCATATGCTCGTCCTCAGCCGATATTTTCCTTCGTTGTGCCGTTGGTCGGACGGAAGGGAAGTGGTTAAATTTTTGGTCGGTCCTTGGGCCGTCCCTAGTTCGGGTTGCCATTCGATTATTTAACTTCAGTTCTTGGCTGACTGTCTCACCTCACCTTACGTTTGAGCTACCTCCCCAGGCCGACCCTTGGAACACTTCTGGGCACCATTGCCTGTTGTTTTTAGATTTTGATATTCCTTTATCCAAATTCTGTGCGAGGCCTTCAGCCGTCTATTAATTTAGTTTGTTTCAATTTTAAAATAAGGCCTTCAGTCGACTTAAATTTAGCTTTCAAGATTCATTTGTTTAAAACTTATTTTAAAAAAGGCAGATTTTGCTCTATTGGAAGTCCTTATTATTCAGGCCTTGTGCCTTGAGTTGTTCTACGTTCAGTATATGGCCTTCAGCCGGACTTTTACATGAAATATTTTAAGTAAAGCCTTCAGGTGCGTGTATTTCTTAAAGAAGTTGTAATAACTTGTGTTCGGGCTTTCAGCCGTATTGTTTTGAATCCTGTTTAGGGCACAATGTTTTGAATCCTGTTAAGGGCACATGTGATTGAGTGTTTTTAGGAAAATAAAGTTTGTGTATTTTGTCCAACTGACAGTAACTCATTTTGGCCCCTTTCCACAACCGTAACCTGATCCGCTCTGTCCTGCGAAACCAGATTTCAGTCATTAATATGAGCCTCCATTAATAATGCAGAATCTCTAGTCCACAACCCCCGTGGATATACTTGCTTTGTGGGCTTTGGATGGGCATGATTGCAGGCCCACATATACATATTTTACAGATCAAACACCTTTCGGCAGTCTAATTTCCAAACTTTCATTTCATTGCGCTACCTGTTTCGGCTATTTATTACGCTATTTTTAGGTTCCCGAGTGCAGGCAAAAATGGTGACACTATAACATCAAATTTACAGATAAATTAAGGAATAATATAAGAGAACAGTTGCACACTGTATTAATATAAACTAGGGAGCAAAGTATATATGTCATATAATCGCAAAAACGAACGCACTGAACTAACGATTTAGATGAAGCTTATCACACACTAAGCAGACAGCACAGAGCTACCTGTGTATCTCTGAAATGTCATTAATATGAGCCCTCACTAATAATTTAGAATCTCTGGCCCACAGTTCTCAGTTAACCATCTAATCGCAAAGGTATCAACTGACATATTACACGCTATTTAGTATAGCCTGACACATGTTTTCTGGTGGTTTTTCCGTCGTAGGTCATACTATCCTTTGTCTTCCCTTGATTAAGGTTGGTTGGTTTTGGGGAAGGAGACCAGACAGCGTGGTCATCGGTCTCATCGGATTAGGGAAGGATGTCGGCCGTGCCCTTTCAGAGGAACCATCCCGGCATTTGCCTGGAGCGATTTAGGGAAATCACGGAAAACCTAAATCAGGATGGCCGGACGCGGGATTGAACCGTCGTCCTCCCGAATGCGAGTCCAGTGTCTAACCACTGCGCCACCCCGCTCGGTCTTGATTAAGGGCTATATGACATTAAAGAGGTTGAAAGTTTACCGTCATATCCTTGCCTAGGGACGCCAGATGAATGTTGATGTCGTCAAGCCCTGAATCAAAATTGCGCAACGGATAACTGGGGAGGGGAGCTTGAGAGCGCTACCTAGAGAGCGTGCCCTTTCTGTACGAAACTAGGCAAGGGGCTGGAAGGCTCACACGCTGATGTGTGGGTCCCTGCATTCTATATCTTTTATTTTAAATGAATTCCTTTAGCTTGACTTTTTTGTGATTTTTAAGGTATGTTAAAGATTGATGACAATTGATTGCGTATTTATTTTAAATATTATCACACGATTTTACAGCGATTGCCACAGTTGTTTCAGTTTACAGATATTACAATTTTACAACTAACACGCACTTTTCTACGGGCAAGACGGAATTGCGTTGGCCAAATGTATACCACCAAAGCCTCCCAATATTCTATATAGGACATCCACTACGTGAGGAGGATAACAGGCAAACTGGGGACCAGAAACATTAACACAAGGGGTCAAATTTCCTCAATTAACGAGATCATTCATTTCCTTACACAATCCGAAGCTGGAAATAAAAGAATTAGTACAAATATTCAAATACCTCTCTTCCATGCTCGAATACTGAGACAGACGCACTGAGGGCACGTCTGCACACTTACCAGTCTTCTGTAACACCCCTAGAATATGGCGAGCACCCGGAGGTCTTCCTGGGCTCCGATGGAGGGGGTGGTCGAACCACTTGGCCGTGACCAACCTCTCCACCCCAAATCTTGTGACACTGGAAAGTCTTTGACTTTTACCTGCCTGTGCTGTCTCTCTGATCCCCTAGCCAGGAGTAAGGTTGGCACTACTATATTACAGGACTACTTCCCAACAAAGATTTGGCCACGCGTTACGGAAAGGTGTGAGGAGGATTAGGAATGTTCATGTGTAGATTCACGTCCACGTACAAGAAATGCATAATACACGACACATATAAATACGTATTGTGAAGCCTGACACATTTCTTTCCACCCGTCCACATGGGTTCTGTTGCACCCGCGGCCGGCCGCGTCGTGTAATAAAATTGGCTGCGGAGCCGCCTCTGTTTCTATTTCTCGGTGCGAGCGAACAGCTAAACCTGCTGCTTATAGAGCGGAAACTACTGTACCGTTTCAAGGTATGTGCCTTTTTTTGTTCTGATCGTAATGAGTGTCTTTCTGTTATACTGCGTATGTACTGCAGCACTTTTCTTTCGACTTACTTCATAGCTCCACGCGCCTGCTTATCGACACGCTTATTGCTTTCATGATAAAGTTGGTTATGCACTTTCCCATATTTTTCAATACTTACTGTTTAGTGGGAATCACTGGGGTATATTACATGAGATTCATAGTCTGGGCCGTTAGAAATGTTTTATTAAATAAGTTATATGTTATGAGTCTGTGACTGATAAGTTTCTTTGATTTATCTTTGTATTCTCGTTTTATTAGTTATTATTAGTATATGGAACATGATGATACAGGTAATTTGAGGTTTACCTCCAATAAGTGGTATATCTATTACTAGTATATGACAACACGTAATCAAAGGTTTTACGTTCAGTCTGTGACTATATTGTTTTACTCCAGTTGTTTCATGGGCATTGCATTAGCATTTCACTGTGATTATCTATGCATAACATGCAATATTGACCTCCGAGTAGTAGTTATTTTTTACGATTATACGACATATATACCTTGCTCCCTAGTTTAAGTTAATACGATGTGCAACTATTCCCTTATTCAATTCCCTAGTTTATCTGTAACTTTGATGTAAACTTATTGTACAATTTGATGTTGTTGTGTTATTACATATTACCACCGTATGTAAGACTTGCACCACCCTACATTTTTGATGTCTATTTCATACTGTTACCATTGTTATCTGTGAACATGTGCTTGAAGATGGAGTAATAAATCGCCGAAACTGGTAGCCCAATAAAGTAACAGTTTGGAAATTACACGGCTGAAAGGTGTTCGATTTGACATTCTGTACTGAACAGCCGAGTCCCTCATCTATATCTGAAAAGATATACACCGAGTATACATATTTTGTTCGGAGTGTTTTTAAAGTAACAAAAATTTTCTGAAATATTCGCTTATTTTCTTTTCAGATCAACATAAAAACAAGTCAGGTACACTGAACAATCTCACTGCATCAGTAATGCGTAATGTATCCCATGAAAATATGAAATAAACTTAAAGAGTGAAGTTTTATGATTCGGGAGATGGGACACATCACATCGATAGGAGTAGGAGTATAACGGTTCCTGTAAAAGTCAGACGCAGGAGTCGTCGTTGGAGGGCGGAAAAGTTTAGTGACGCAGGGCCGTGAAAATACTGAACTGCAACGAAGTAAACGTTTTGCATGACAATGGAATAGATATACGGGCTTTAGAAAAGGAAGACTGGACTGCAGGCCTGACTTGCGAAAATGTAAATGCACATTCGACAGTGTGCTGGTGGCTCGTGACCGTCGCGTCACCATAGCGACCACTTTCTCGCCGGCTTAATTGACTGGAAACATATAAATGGTTCACAGTTAGTGGGACACGATCATAATGATTATGAAACGAATGAAACAAATACATTTGTAACTATTAAGCATATTACAAAAAATGAAGTGCAGGACCTCTTTGCACGCCTATTTGAGAGAGAGAACAAGAAGCAAAAGACAAGTGATGAATTCAGATTAAGTAGTACACCATTTTCTTGAAAACAGGTGGTGCAAGTATCTTACACCAGTTTTATCATATACACTAACGATGTACTCTCTGTAAGTAGGCTGTTTAGGTTTTCTTATTGTATGAAAATCACTGGCTGTGCTGTGTGCAGTCTGTGGCTAGTTTGCATTGTTGTCTGCCATTGTAGTGTTGGGCAGCGGTAGCTGGATGTGAACAGCGCGTAGCGTTGCGCAGTTGGAGGTGAGCCGCCAGCAGTGGTGGATGTGGGGAGAGAAATGGCGGAGTTTTGTAAATTGTCATGAACTGCTATATATATTATGACTATTAAGGTAAATACATTGTTTGTTCTCTACTAATATCTTTCATTTGCTAACTATCCCTATCAATAGTTAGTGCCTTCCATAGTTTGAATCTTTTATTTAGCTGGCAGTAGTGGCGCCTGCTGTATTGCAGTAGTTCGAGTAACCAAGATTTTTGTGAGGTAAGCGAATTGTGAAACGTATAGGTTACTGCTAGTCAGGGCCATTCTTTTGTAGGGATTTTTGAAAGTCAGATTGCGTTGCGCTAAAAAATATTGTGTATCAGTTTAAGCACAGTCTTATGTATAATTTTTCTAAGGGGACGTTTCGTATGCCGACCCTTAGCCGAGGATACCTCACTGGAATCTTCTGATTTTTTCTTGTAGTTTGTGTAATTAGTGTAGCTTTTGTTTATTGCTAGCGCGTAATTGTAGAGAGAATCTCCTTTGTAGTTGCAGTCTTTCATTGCTGTTGTGGCATGCATGTTAATTTGCACCAAGTATTTCGCAGCTGCGCTTGCAATTAACTAGATATTATTTTCAGTGCTATGTTAATGTGTTCTCTTATTTTTGCTCTTCAAATTGTGCTTTCTGTGTTATCGTGTGAAATATTGTGACAATAATGGCGTGTGAAAACCGTAACACTAGGCTCCAAAGTAAACTGAGAAATAATAGTGACGACGAGTGTAGCTTACCAGTACCACTGTGTAATGAATTGACAGACATTCAAAGTAGTAATTTGGTAACTGTGCATAGGGAAACGGAGCGGGCGTCAAATAATGGTGTAGACAGTGAAACAGGTAGTGAACAGGGAAGCATTATCGATCGATCGGTCGGTAACAGCTCGCCTCAGGAATCGGGAATGACAGAACACAATATTGCAAATACTGTAGACTCAGGTTTTGCGTCCTCATCGTTTTCTCAAATAAGTCAAGACACATTTTCTGCCTTTCAAACTGCGAATATTGCCGGTTCAAATGCATTGCCGAATAGCACTGAGGAACATGTTTCAGACATCAGTACATTGTTATTACAATTAATGCAACAAATGGGACAAAAGCTTCAAAAGTTAGACATAATGGAACAAAATCTTCAAAAGTTAGACATAATGGAACAAAATCTTCAAAAGTTAGACATAATGGAACAAAATCTTCAAAAGTTAGACACAATGGAACAACACCAGAGACAAACACAGCAACAGTTAGACGCAATGGAACAAATTCTTCACACCACGCTTGAACAAACACGTGAAGATTTAACTACTGAGTTACATAACATCGAATCGAAATGTTAAAAAGTCTGTAATGACGTAAAAACACAAATTTGTGAGCATTACCAACCTATTTTTTCGCGTCATGAACATGCATTACAGAATCACGAAGCAGCCATAAAAGAACTGCAAACTATTGTTCATGAAAATCACAACACCTTACAAGCTAAAATTGACTCAGTTGCATCTACCGATTCGGTTACGCAACTTGCAAAAACTCAGGAAAATTTAAAGGACACGGTAAATACTCTGAAACTTGGTTCAGAAAAACACACTGAGGAAATAAGTACACTATCGGAGAAAGTAGCCGAACTTTCGGATCAGTTCACTAACTTATCTACAAAGGTAGATGATGATCTGAATGACACAAAACCGGTAGTCTTTAATGACGCAGAAGAGAGCGAACAAATTAGGAAACTGAAACAAAATCTGAATCAAATTAATACGCAACACCAAAGAGAAATCCGGGAAGTACAAGATCAGCTGACACAGGTAATACAAGAATTACGTATTTCAGAGGACACTCGCGCCCCAATACGGGAAGAGGGACATAGAAATACGGAAAGCCGCAAAATAATAACACAGGGCATTTCGGAAGTTATGAAAGAAATTGTCAATGTGCACCGAAATTTGAAATGGAACCGCCGAAACGACGTAACAATGACCGATATGCGACTCGCCGACATGATGACTTTGACTATAAGCTGTTCATTACTACACGTAAACTCAAAACATTTAAGAATTCTGGCAACGACATTCATCCACAAGCGTGGCTCCATCAATTCTCTCATTGTTTTCCTCCCAACTGGTCATTGGAGCACAGATTAGAATTTATGTGTGGCTATTTAGAGAATGAACCAGCTGTAAGAATGCGACCGGTCATTCACGATTGCCACAGCGAAGGAGAATTTTATCATGCCTTCCTCTCAGCATATTGGTCTCAAGCTACACAAGACCGAGTAAAACATAGCATCATAATGATGAAACGTTTCGAACAATCTGTATTTTGAAGACATGTTGCATAAGAATCAATATCTTTCAAACCCATACAGCCCTTCAGAACTCATCCGCATTTGCTTAATGAAATTGCCTGAACATTTAAGAAATACTATTTTAGCAGGACGTTGCAAAGACGACATTGAAGCTTTTCAGGGACTCTTACAAGAATTGGAAATCGACACTAACAATCGCGGGACGCGAAAACAGGAACATAACAATTACAGGTCACATCCGTCACAATTCCGTGACGACAGAAACAATAACTGGACACGACAAGGCTATTCTCACAACACATATCGTGACCAAAACAGACACCACCCGTATGACAACCGTTGGCAGAGTAGTAATAATTATAGGGAAAGATCACCTCTCTGCGGTAATGACTATCACAGAGACAATCAGAGAAACAGACAATTTGGGAAGCAAAATAATTATTATCAAGGGAGACAGAATAACTTTAGACAGAACGGTCCAGCGCGCAGTTACGATTCAGGGAGAAATTCTCCACCACGTGACCGACAAGAAAGAAACTATGGCATCTACCGACATGACGACAGACGATATGATTGTAACGACAGCCCTGAATTGCATCAGAACTGGCGGGATTCAAACAGAGCAGGGCCCTCTCGAGGAGGTGAATTTGTAGAAGTTAGGTCTCCTAATCCCAATAACAATGCAAACCAACAAAGAGACAGACAATGACTCGCGCCGCAGGCACCCACGTGCACCGGCTGGCTCAGAGAAAAATAACATAGAAGCTAACGTTGAGAAAAATTCCAGTATTCTTTACCGACGTATACTGCATGATAATTGCGTTCAAACTGAAACTCTGAGTACTTTGAAGAGTAAAAGATTGTACCACATTTCACATGTAAAACCGTTTATTGAAAGATAATCTGCTTTTTAACTTTGTCTTTGCCATATAACTTTTCACTTTACATTACTAGCATGCTTTGTCAGACTTAGAATCTGTTAATGTGCAACAATGTTTGAAGTTAAATATCCAATCAAGAACCAAGATAACTTATTTAAACAGAAATTACGAATGCATTGTTATTGTGAACAGACAACACAGTGTTATTGTGTGTGTACATTCTTGCTTGTTAGTTGCATGATTACGTAACGACTATAAGGCTCACATACTTAGAACATTTACCAGTACTGCTAATGAGATTTTAATGCAACATTTTGGTTTACTTGAAAATATATTCTGGATTTAAAGTACTTTCTGTGGAATTAATGATGACTTAGCATTTGGTTTCTTTGACAGATACACGATTATATCACGACGCTACTAATGAGTGACAATTTACAATGTTGTTTTTACGGTGTATCTGTTTTATATCCGCACAGTTTTTCTGAATTCTTCTGGAAAGCAAAACATGTTTTATTAGTAAGCTGCAATGTGAGGGCCTTTTTCGTAGCACAGCAATACTTTACAGTATAGTACTTTCTTGATCACTGTAATGTACGTAATAACTACGATATCTATACACAAAGCATTTCACTTTCGTTTATGATGGGGTAAGTACATTGACTTCTGCAGAACTTAGCTTTCGGAGGACGATAATTACGACACTTCCACAGAATTATCTTACAGCAAGACGCACATTTAGCGCTACAGGACACGCATTTGAGTGATTAATTTTGTTCTTAAAACATTTGTTTTTAAAGATTTTTGGATTACAAAGAAAGTTTTCCGTGATACATTTCAGTCCATCGGTGTAATCTGTAACACCTGAGGATATAATTACATTTATCCTCAGGGGGGTACACGCTTACTTTGTGTACCATGTGTTTGGCAAGCAGAAGGAGCCCTAGCTAATATGGTATTTGCTTATACAACTTTACACATCGGTACCATATTTCTCTAACACACAAATTACACAGCTATCTGATCATTTAACTGAGAGATAAACATTTTTTTTTACTACGTCAGTGACAGATGTTTATGCAATTATACCGTTGGATAACTTTGTAAACTGTTCATATTTTTTCAGAACCATTGTGATACTATGAGAGCTTTGAATGATGTATTTGGTATGGGATTATGATTTTTAAAGTGCGTTTGAGGCAGATGACACTTTTGACATGAGCAGAGAATTTTTTTAGGTTTTGAAATTATTGGAGGAAGCTACGACGATTTTAAGAGTTGACTGAGGTGTTATGATGTTATTATTACGATGATGATGTGTATTATGCGGTTGCGGTATGTTTATGATCAATAATCTGATGCTATATGAGTTATTTGATTGTTGTGTTGTTGTGGTCTTCAGTCCTGAGACTGGTTTGATGCAGCTCACCATGCTACTCTATCCTGTGCAAGCTTCTTCATCTCCCAGTACCTACTGCAACCTACATCCTTCTGAATCTGCTTAGTGTATTCATCTCTCGGTCTCCCTCTACGATTTTTACTCCCCACGCTGCCCTCCAATGCTAAATTTGTGATCCCTTGATGCCTCAAAACATGTCCTACCAACCGATCCCTTCTTCTAGTCAAGTTGTGCCACAAACTTCTCTTCTCCCCAATCCTATTCAATACCTCCTCATTAGTTACGTGATCTACCCACCTTATCTTCAGCATTCTTCTGTAGCACCACATTTCGAAAGCTTCTATTCTCTTCTTGTCCAAACTAGTTATCGTCCATGTTTCACTTCCATACATGGCTACACTCCATACAAATACTTTCAGAAATGACTTCCTGACACTTAAATCTATACTCGATGTTAACAAATTTCTCTTCTTCAGAAACGCTTTCCTTGCCATTGCCAGTCTACATTTTATATCCTCTCTACTTCGACCATCATCGGTTATTTTACTCCCTAAATAACAGAACTCCTTTACTACTTTAAGTGTCTCATTTCCTAATCTAATTCCCTCAGCATCACCCGACTTAATTTGACTACATTCCATTATCCTCGTTTTGCTTTTGTTGATGTTCATCTTATATCCTCCTTTCAAGACACGGTCCATTCCGTTCAACTGCTCTTCCAAGTCCTTTGCTGTCTCTGACAGAATTACAATGTCATCGGCGAACCTCAAAGTTTTTACTTCTTTTCCATGAATTTTAATACCTACTCCAATTTTTTCTTTTGTTTCCTTTACTGCTTACTCAATATACAGATTGAATAACATCGGGGAGAGGCTACAACCCTGTCTCACTCCTTTCCCAACCACTGCTTCCCTTTCATGCCCCTCGACTCTTATAACTGCCATCTGGTTTCTGTACAAATTGTAAATAGCCTTTCGCTCCCTGTATTTTACCCCTGCCACCTTCAGAATTTGAAAGAGAGTATTCCAGTTAACATTGTCAAAAGCTTTCTCTAAGTCTACAAATGTTAGAAACGTAGGTTTGCCTTTTCTTAATCTTTCTTCTAAGATAAGTCGTAAGGTCAGTATTGCCTCACGTGTTCCAACATTTCTACGGAATCCAAACTGATCTTCCCCGAGGTCGGCTTCTACCAGTTTTTCCATTCGTCTGTAAAGAATTCGCGTTAGTATTTTGCAGCTGTGACTTATTAAACTGATAGTTCGGTAATTTTCACATCTGTCAACACCTGCTTTCTTTGGGATTGGAATTATTATATTCTTCTTTAAGTCTGAGGGTATTTCGCCAGTCTCATACATCTTGCTCACCAGATGGTAGAGTTTTGTCAGGACTGACTCTCCCGAGGCCATCAGTAGTTCTAATGGAATGTTGTCTACTCCCGGGGCCTTGTTTCGACTCAGGTCTTTCAGTACTCTGTCAAACTCTTCACGCAGTATCTTATCTCCCATTTCGTCTTCATCTACATCCTCTTCCATTTCCATAATATTGTCCTCAAGTGCATCGCCCTTGTATAAACCCTCTATATACTCCTTCCACCTTTCTGCCTTCCCTTCTTTGCTTAGAACTGGGTTGCCATCTGAGCTCTTGATATTCATACAAGCGGTTCTCTTCTCTTCAAAGGTCTCTTTAATTTTCCTGTAGGCAGTATCTATCTTACCCTTAGTGAGACAAGCCTCTACATCCTTACATTTGTCCTCTAGCCATCCCTGCTTAGCCATTTTGCACTTCCTGTCGATGTCATTTTTGAGACGTTTGTATTCCTTTTTGCCTGCTTCATTTACTGCATTTTTATATTTTCTCCTTTCATCTATTAAATTCAATATTTCTTCTGTTACCCAAGGATTTCTAGCAGCCCTCGTCTTTTTACCTACTTGATCGTCTGCTGCCTTCACTACTTCATCCCTCAGAGCTGCCCATTCTTCTTCTACTGTATTTCTTTCCCCCATTCCTGTCGGTTGTTCCCCTATGCTCTCCCTCAAACTCTCTACAACCTCTGGTTCTTTCAGTTTATCCAGGTCCCATCTGCTTAACTTCCCACCTTTTTGCAGTTTCTTCAGTTTCAATCTGCAGTTCATAACCAATAGATTGTGGTCAGAATCCACATCTGCCCCTGGAAATGTCTTACAATTTAAAACCTGGTTCCTAAATCTCTGTCTTACCATTATATAATCTATCTGATACCTTTTAGTATCTCCAGGATTCTTCCAGGTATACAACCTTCTTTTATGATTCTTGAATCAAGTGTTAGCTATGATTAAGTTATGCTCTGTGCAAAATTCTACAAGGCGGCTTCCTCTCTCATTTCTTCCCCCCAATCCATATTCATCTACTATGTTTCCTTCTCTCCCTTTTCCTACTGACGAATTTCAGTCACCCATGACTATTAAATTTTCGTCTCCCTTCACTACCTGAATAATTTCTTTTATCTCGTCATACATTTCATCTATTTCTTCATCATCTGCAGAGCTAGTTGGCATATAAACTTGTACTACTGTAGTAGGCATGGGCTTTGTATCTATCTTGGCCACAATAATGCGTTCACTATGCTGTTTGTAGTAGCTAACCCGCATTCCTATTTTTTTATTCATTATTAAACCTACTCATGCATTACCCCTATTTGATTTTGTATTTATAACCCTGTAATCACCTGACCAAAAGTCTTGTTCCCCCTGCTACCGAACTTCACTAATTCCCACTATATCTAACTTTAACCTATCCATTTCCCTTTTTAAATTTTCTAACCTACCTGCCCGATTAAGGGATCTGACATTCCACGCTCCGATCCATAGAATGCCAAGTTTCTTTCTCCTGATAACGGCGTCCTCTTGAGTAGTCCCCGCCCGGAGATCCGAATGGGGGACCATTTTACCTCTGGAATATTTTACCCAAGAGGACGCCATCATCATTTAATCATACAGTAGAGCTGCATGTCCTCGGGAAAAATTATGGCTGTAGTTTCCCCTTGCTTTCAGCCGTTCGCAGTACCAGCACAGCAAGGCCGTTTTGGTTAATGTTACAAGGGCAGATCAGTCAATCATCCAGACTGTTGCCCCTGCAACTACTGAAAAGGCTGCTGCCCCTCTTCAGGAACCACATGTTTGTCTGACCTCTCAACAGATACCCCTCCGTTGTGGTTGCACCTACGGTACGGCCATCTGTATCGCTGAGGCACGCAAGCCTCCCCACCAACGGCAAGGTCCATGGTTCATGGGGGGGGGGGGGTTATTTGATTATGCTACATATTTCTTATGATGAAATATTGAAGAAGTGTCGACGAATAAGGTAAGGAATAATGAGTAGTGGTTAGGGACTCTGGTTTGTGAAAAGGGTTGTTGGAAATCAAGAATCGTACTTTAAGAGTTATGAAATGTGTGTATCTGCGTGAATGTATCACAATGCTGGCGAAAATTTTTTGGACACTGTTATATTTACAGGATTTTGTTTCTATACATTTGTAACGCAAATTTTCGACCTGTGAAATTTTTATATGAGATTGTCACTGTAGCGAAAACTGCTGTCGTAAATATTTCAGTAAGAAAGGTAAGTGACCTTGACGTAATTCGTTGTGAGCGGCCAGGTGTGCCAGCCGCCTTGAGAAAAAGCCATTATCCACGCTATCGACATTCCTTTGTAGAAAGCATCGTAAATACGACACCCTCAAACTTGAAAACATGATTACACTGTGGAGCTCTTAATTTATGATATTTACTAAAATGCCTAATGAAACGATGAGAAACATTTCACGGCTATTGTCTTGCTAATTGAGAGAAATGCCATATGGCTTGCCTTTATGTATTTATTTACTCATTTTGTTTAATATCTAGTTTCTAGCTGCACTACAGCATTGGTTAAAATAAAATTTTATAGATGTACTAATATAAATAATTTCTGTCTACAGATCGAGTAAATAATAATTTTTTTCAAAAAAATGAGGGAGCACAAAAAGACTGGTAGAATAACTTCTTGTGGTGCACCACTTTAATTATTTAGACATTAAGATGTGATTATACATTTCCCTTATCTGCATTGTTATCTTTAGTGTACTATTTTTTCTGATTGAGCTATGTCATGTTTAGATATATGTTTTTTTATTTGCTGCTGCTGTTTGCCAGGCATAATGTTACAGAATTTGACTTTGTATTACGCTGTTAAGCCAGTTTTACTACGGATTTAGTTTTCTTGTTTGCTGCACAGTGCCTTATATTAGTTGTAATATTGCAGTTGCTTGGCCAATTTGAATTTTTGTCATTGATGTTTGTGTTAATTGTTTTGTGCTGCTGCATTGCCTCGTCCCTTAGTTTAGCATCTGAGCTCAGTAGATTTAAGTTAGCTTAAGAGGGGGTAGACTATATAAGAACCTAACTATGGAGAATAGGGAAAGAATGCATTGAGAAGTTATATGAAAACGAGTTGGGCCAAAATGAGTATTGTACAGTGAGCCATAATTATTTTGAAAGAAATATGGTTAGAATACAGAAAAGAGGTATAGATAGGACTTTTTGGGAATAATGATGAATGAAGGGAGATCTCCAAGAAGTAAAGAAAGTTTTGTTTGCAAAATACTGCAGTACAACAAACCCTGTTCTTTCCTTTTGTATTATTCCGCTATATGTTTGTGTACCCTTGTGTATTTGTGTTCATCCTGTCTTTATGTGTTTATCTGATACGATTTAGGTTGTAGAATTTTTCTAATACTCAGCTACATTCACTATGATAAGGAATACTGTTATCCTCAAATAAAATTTGCATTAATAATATGTTATTTACTTTGTAAAGATGTTTAGACATTATTTATTCTGTTTTGTTTTAATGCTCATGTGTGAAGTTGATGTTTCAATAATTATTCTGATCTTTTATGTATGTACTCATGTCATAATTCGTGTAACACTGATGTATATGTTATTTCGATTCTTTTGTAAAGCCCATATTACTACAAATGTTATCTGTACTATTATGTTCTTTAATGATGTATTTTGTACCTTTGTAATTGTATTTTCATGTTGTAAATTTATAATTGTATAGATACCAGTTCTTCAAATTAAGTTACATTTCACTGCACACGTTTCTGTTGGTCATAGTATATGGACAATATGTGAGAAGTAGGGACTGATAGTGTTTGCACGTGTGCTAATAATTCAGCAAGGGACTGGATAACAGCATTGCTGGTTCTAAGGACAATTCCAAAAACTTTGTGAGTGCACAAGTGGTGGTTATGGACTTGCTATATTCTCCGCAAGAATCTTCGATGGTGATTGTGCACCTGCACAGTCACAACAGATGTCTGCTGGCCATCTCTACAAGGACTACATTGGGGCTGCATCTTTGATGGCCCATCAATACCATTATCTCTACAAGGACTGCAGTGGGTCTGCACCTCTGGTGGCCCACCAATACCGTAATCTCTACCAGGACTACAGTGGGTCTGCTCTGTGATGACCTACCTATCAATATTCTTCAAAATTTCGACTGACTCTGCTGTGGGTTTGCTCTGTTTTGGCCCATTACTTGTCTGCATGTCAAGAGTCAGCATTGTCTTTCTGTTGGAAGGACAACACTACTTCTTCAAGACTGCATGGAAATCCACTACTTCCGTGTGCATTTTCCTTTACTGCTCAGACTGTGAGAAAATTTTAGCTTTTGACCAACATTGTATCAATAAGTGTGTGCATTTGATATCTTTGTTATTGTAATTATGAAAAATTTTATCAAATCATTGTTGGCCACTGCCCAAAACAATTTGTAAAATTTTTTGTGGGGAGCATGGGGGCTATGTAAGTAGGCTGTTTAGGTTTTCTTATTGTATGAAAATCACTGGCTGTGCTGTGTGCAGTCTGTGGCCAGTTTGCATTGTTGTCTGCCATTGTAGCGTTGGGCAGCGGTAGCTGGATGTGAACAGCGCGTAGCGTTGCGCAGTTGGAGGTGAGCCGCCAGCAGTGGTGGATGTGGGGAGAGAAATGGCGGAGTTTTGTAAATTGTCATGAACTGCTATATATATTATGACTATTAAGGTAAATACATTGTTTGTTCTCTATTAATATCTTTCATTTGATAACTATCCCTATCAATAGTTAGTGCTTTCCATAGTTTGAATCTTTTATTGAGCTGGCAGTAGTGGCGCCTGCTGTATTGCGGTAGTTCGAGTAACCAAGATTTTTGTGAGGTAAGCGAATTGTGAAACGAAAGGTTAATGCTAGTCAGGGCCATTCTTTTGTAGGGATTTTTGAAAGTCAGATTGCGTTGCGCTAAAAAATATTGTGTATCAGTTTAAGCACAGTCTTATGTATAATTTTTCTAAGGGGACGTTTCATCTCTAGAGTATAATTGTACCCTTGCCTTAGAAAAACGAACCGCTACTGGTGCTCCCCATACACTAGGCGTAAGCAGTACAGCGCCACTTTCAAAATTGGTACATCTCTAGGCATCAAAGTGCCTGCTTTTTATTGCTGTCGATACCACGCTAAGAATTTCAGCCCCACCCCCTCTCTCCCTCCCACCTTCAGCTAGGGCTGCTTCTCATATTCTGTTGGTTTGTTACGTCATTGCCATGGTGTCAAACTAGCCCTTCGTCAGAGTGACGGTATGAAATTACTGGTCGCGGGACCCCATCTGGCATTGGTCAGCAGCCTGGTGCAAATACTTCAAGGTGACGCCACTTTGGCGACTTGGGTGTCGATGAAGACGAAGTGATTAGGAGAGAACACAGACATACGCAAAGACTTTAACTACTAGACCACGAGCTGGAATTACGACGCGTCTTATGAATTAAATTAACTTTCTGATTTTACAGATGGCTAATTATATGGATAATTCAGAGCATCTGAATGACATTCGAAGTCCCTCACAACTGGTCGATTCTGTTCGCATGAAAATCGTGTTTACATTATATAAATTGAATCGCGCTGAAAGGGGGCTAAGAGACCTAAAACATATAAAAAATCAGTAGAAAAATGCCAGAATACAAATCGAACAGAATGTTAATGTGATGTACATCAAAAGATTCTATTTGATCAGAAGATTACGAAACTGGAATTCAAATTTATGTAGGCTAAGCACTACGAGTTATCTACATAACTATATACATAATTTTAATTAATTAATAGTAGACCTCGTTGCTTCAAGAGCATTTTCTAAAAAAAGGTGTCAAAACTAAGTTGAACAGAGTTTTCATATCAGGTTTTCCAAGGATTATTTCATGGAAGCTATCTCCCACAAAATCTCTTACGTCACTGCTAATAGGAGGTGGTATGGACTTCCAGTACATCCTAGTGAAGATGAGGAGCACTGAAAGGCATCACGCTGTAGCGAGCCTCGGGTTCCATTTTTATCGTGCACAGTAACTTAATTCGTGGTATATGCAAAATTGAGAATATTAGCTTATCCATAGAAGTGAGTGATGACTCCTGAGGCTATCCATTCTTCTCGTTAATTGTAATGTTAATGGCAATTTTAATTCTTGAGTAGCTAGGTAGGAGTGCAGCGTTGTAGTGGTCCAGAGACTCCCATTTGCCATCGGGACAGATGAGGTGAAGTCGTAGGAACCCGTGGACGCCAACCTGTCTTGATGAGCAGCGAGGAACAGTGGGTCTTGGGTCTTATACCGATTCACTGGCGGCCGAATGTTACGTCGTCTTTGACCAGATTAGTAGCCCTGTGGGCAAACGGCAACTGGGAGGCCGTCAGTTCGTTTTGCCGTCCTCCTACCTTACCGTGGTCGCGAGTCTGAATGTAGAGTTTCTCTTAAGAGCCCTTGTCCACAAGCGTGGCGAGTGGAGGCGTCCGGTGACCGGGACAAGAGTGTTTACTGTTCCGAGGGCTTAGGACAGCCATATCGTGGCATGAACTGAACTCCTCTGTTAGTCCTGGCTTCGTGAGATACCGACGCCCCACAGACACGATCAAAACAATGCTTGCAGAAAATTTTGTAAGGAAAGGTGGCAACGAAATTGATTGGTCGAAGTTCGCAAACTTTGGTGACAGCGACATGCTACTGGGTGGCATTCGCAATCTCTACAAATTATACAGAACGTTCTGGAATATGGGCAAATTTAGTAATGATGAGTAAGCTGAAGTTTAAGAGACTAATCAGATGGAACTAATGCGCAAGGAAGTGGGATACGGAATTACTAAGGAATAAATAGATACTCTTGAAGTTATCTGAGCCTATCGATATTGAATAATGAACAGCTCAATAAGTAGTTCATTTGAAGAGGAATAGACATCTCTGAAGAGAGCAATCACGGAAGTTGGAGAGAAAAACGTAGGGTAACAGAATAAATACGTCAGCTCATCGACGAAGAAAGGAAGTAAAAAAATGTTCAGGGAAATTTAAGGATACAAAAATGCAAGTCACTTGGAACTAAAATAAATAGGAAGTGCACGGAAGCTAAGGCGAAATGGCTACATGAAAAATGTGAAGAAGTAGAGAAAGAAATGATCTTCTGAAGGAATAACCCAAGACATAAAAAAGTCAAAACAACCCTCGGTGAAGTTAAAAGCAGGAGTTATAACATTAAGAGCACAATGGGAATTTCACTACGAAGTGCAGAGAAGAGAGGGGACAGGTGCAAAGAGTGCCTTGAAGGCCTCTGTGACGGGGAAGACTTGCCTGATGACGTGGTAGAAGAAGACACTGGAGTCGATATAGAAGAGTTCTTCGGAGATCCAGTGTTATAATCAGAATTTAAAAGACCTTTGGAAGAATTTAGATAGAACAAGTCAGAAGGGATTGACTAGATTACATCAGAATTTCTTACCTCACTTGTGGAAGTGGAAGTGGCAACAAAACGACTATCCTCGTTGGCGTGTAGAATATATGAGTCTGCCGATATACCACAAGACGTTCAGAAAAACATAATTCATCAGTTCCGAGGATTGCAAGAGCAGGCAAGTGCGAGAATTATCGCAGAATCTGCTTAACAGATCATGCATCCAAGTTACTCATAAGAGTAATATGCAGGAGAATGGAAAAGAAAACTAAGGATGTGTTACGTTACGATCACTTTGGCCTTAGGAAAAGTAAAGGTACCAAACAGTCAGTTCTCATGTTGCGATTGATACCGGAAGCAAGACAGAAGAAAAATCAGAAACGTTCACACAATTTATTGACCTGGAAGAAACGTTCGACAATGTCAAATGGTGCAAGCTGTTCGAAATTCTGAGAAAAATATGGTTTAAGTTTTAGTGAAAGACCAATAATATAGAATGTGTACAAGAACCAAGAGAGAACAATAAGATTAAAAGACGAAGAATGGAATACATGGATTAAAAAGGTTGTAAGACAGGGTTGTAGTCTTTCGCCCCTACTGTTCAGTCTGTACATCGAACAAGCAATGACGGAAATAATGGAACAGTTCAAAGTGGGATTAAAATTCAAGGTGAAACGATATCAATGATAAGATTCGCTGAAGACATTGCTGTCCTCAGCGAAAGTGAAAAAGAATTACAGGATCTGCTGAATGGAATGGTCCAATGAGTACAGATTATGGATTGAGGGTACATCGAAGAAAGACGAAAGTAATTAGAAGTAGCACAAATGAGAACAGCAAGAAACTTAACATCGGGACTTTTGATCACGAAGAAGATGAAGTTAACGAATTCTGCTACCTAGGTGGATAAATAACCCATGACAGACGGAGAAAAGAAGAAATCAAAATCAGGCAAGCAATGGCGAAGGGGCTATTCCTAGCGAAGAAAAGTCAACCAGTACCAAACACAGGTCTAAATCTGAGGAATAAATTGCTATGTACGTCTGGAGCACAGCATTGTATGCTAGAGAAACAATGACTGTAGGAAAACCGGAACAGAAGAGAATTGAAGCATTTGAGATGTTGCGCTACAGAAGAATGTCGAAGGTTAGGTGGACTCATAAGGTAACGAATGAGGACATTCTCTGAAGAATGGCGAGGAAAAGAATATATGGAAAGAACTGACAAGAAGAAGGGACAGGATGGTAGGACATCTGTTAACTCGTAACACCCATGGCACTAGAGGGATCTGTATACAACTCACCTCAGACTCCCACAAACGTTCCTAATTGTAGCTCGCTAACACCCACTTGTCCCTCTCTGCAAGTCGCTCAAACTCGTCCGCTCTTAGTTTCACTTCCTTTCTCACTCATTCTTCCCAACTGATTGTCATTATCTCTTTGTGTCTCTCGGTCATTATCTCCTGTGTCGCAGTCCCCTTCGTTCTGTCCTACTACTGCAGTCCCCTCTCTCTCTCACTGACTCCTTCACTCTTTTCCTACCACTGTTCTGTCACTGTCAACCACGTTCCACTGCCACTGTGTCCCTCTTTTTCTCTAACACTGCCATTGCTCTTACTACCATACAACCACTGTTTACCATCTTCCAATGTTTTTTCCGTCTCTTTGCCACTCCCACTGTGCTCTTCTCTCTCAGAATAAAAAAGCGCGACTATGTTCACACGCCAAAATTTTTGGAGGAAATTTTCAAGGTGCTGAGGGAGGTAGAATGAGGCAGCTACTACCCCACTTTGCTGTCAGAGTCTTTCAAAGAAACAGGAACATGGTCGCATTTTTGTTCTCTGGTAGGAGCATTTTTCCACTGGTTCTCTTCTTTTCCCAGCTGCAGAAAGACGTGGAACTCGAATGAAAAGAAATGTATTGGTCACTAATATTTACTTAGTTTACTTATCTGAAACTGAAATATCGCAAAACTTATGAATGTGTGAAGAAACGTTTCAAGGCTGTTCGGAATCATAGTTATACATCGTATAAATTACAGCCTTTTGCTGTGAATATTCGTTTTCGAAAACTCGCCTGGGTTTTCGTCCGCTGTTGGTGGCAAAAATTAAGGAGAAAACACTTTTTCTGGGGTTTTTCGAGGAAGCGCCTATGAACTAATGGTCCTCGTAGACCACATCAAATGCAAACAGGACCAACCAATTTGCTCCATTTGACTAAACAGGTTGAAGTGTGTAGGATTCATATTTTGACCCTTACTGTAGGACAGTGGCACTAAGACGATCATTCTATTGAGTATAGTAATGGTTCCTAGCCCAAGGATGAGCATACAAATGGTTCCTAAACCAAGGACGTCTTAAACACTTGAACCTATCTTTTTATCATCAATGGTCCTATGGTGTGAACACTCCTATGATGTGAACACCTTTTGGAACATATTAGGTACGCATGCAGTCGCCTACATACCGACAAGTGACACAACAAAAATGAGAGGTATGATTGAGTACGAAACCTTCTGATTTGTAGGCTGACTGTATACTATTTGACAAACCTGTCACAGCATGGGGAAAACCAAGGGAACAAATCCTACTTTAACCTCACATCAGAAAATAGGCGTATAGGCGTATTGAGAGCGAGGGCTGTGTTGAAGGTACTGGGCTGTTTTTGAGAGTCTCAGAGAACCACAGAAAGGGCGTACGTCTAAAAGGGGGCAGGTAAAACACAGTAAGTTAGGTATAGAAACGATCGGTATTGTAGCTGTAACTTGTCGTAGCTGTATTGGGAAAGAACCAGGGCTCTAAGCCCTAATAGAAAGCAGTAAAGCTCAAACAGTTACCTACAGAAATCTGGATAAAGCCGGAAATAAGTTCAGATGGAAATTTTTTCATACGATCTAACAGTGTTCAGAAAGGATAGATAACATACGATCTAACAGTGTTCAGAAAGGATAGATAAAATACAGTTGGTGGTGGAGTATTTATTGCTGTCAGAAGTAATTTGCCTTGTAGCGAAATTGAAATAGACAGTTCCTGCGAAGTGGGTAGAGGACAATCGGATTAAACTATTAACTGGATCGTTTTACCGACCGTAGCGGTCACGCGGTTCCAGACTGAAGCGCTTAGAACCGCACGGCCACACCGGCCGGCATAGTTAGTGGTGACTTCAATCTATCCTCGATATGCTGGAAAAATTATACGTTTAAAAAAATGGTTCAAATCGCTCTATGGGACTTATCATCGGAGGTCATCAGTTCCTTAGAACTTAGAACTACTTAACCCTAACTAAACTAAGGACATCACACACATCCATGCCCGAGGCAGGATTCGAACCTGCTACCGTAGCAGTCCCGCGGTTCCAGACTGAAGCGCCTAGAACCGCTCGGCCACTCCGGCCGGCTACACGTTTAAAGCCGGCGGCAGGCATAAAACGTCATCCGAAATTGTACTGAATGCTACCCAGAAAATTATTTTGAACAGTTAGTTCATGAGCCCACTCGAAGTGTAAATGGTTGCGAAATCATACTTGACATCCAGGTAACAAATAATCCTGGACAAATAGTAAGTATTGTGACGAATGCAGGGATTAGCGACCACAAGGCAGTTGCTGCTAGGCTTAATACCGTAACATTTACAACCACCAAAAAGAAACGCGAAGTATATCTATTTAAAAAATCTGATAAAAATGCTCTTAACGCCGTTTTAAGAGACAGTCTTTACTCCTTCCGGTCTGATCATGTAAGCGTAGAAAAGTTGTGGAATGATTTCAAAGAGATAGTATTGACAGAAATTGAGAGATGCATACCACATAAATTAATAAGTGATGGTAGCGATCCCCAGTGGTACACAAAACGGGCCAGATCGCTGTTGCAGAAGCAGCGAAAACAGCATGCCAAATTTAAGAGAACGCAAAATTCCAAGATTGGCAAAGTTTTTCAGAAGTTCGAAATATAGCGCGTAGTTCAATGCCAGATGCTTTTAATAATTCCCACAACGATATTCTGTCTCGAAATCTAGCAGAAAACCCAAAGAGATTCTGGTCATACATAAAGCGCACAAGGGGCAAGACGCAATCAATACCTTCACTGCGCGATAACAACGGTGAAGTCACTGACGACAGTGCCACTAAGGCAGAGTTATTAAGCACGGTTTTCCGAAACTCCTTCACGAAAGAAGACGAAGTAAATATTCCTGAAATACAATCAAGAACAACTGCAAGAAGAGAAAACAGAAGTAGATATCCTCGGTGTCGCAAAGCAGCTTAAATCACTTAATAAAGGCAAGGTCTCCGGTCCAGATTGTATACCAGTCAGGTTCCTTTCACAGTACGCTGATACAATAGCTCCATATTTAGCAATTATATACAACCGCTCACTCATAGGAAGATCCTTGTCTAAAGACTGGGAACTTGCTCAAGTCACACCAATACCCAGAAAGGGAAGTGGGAGTAATCCGCTGAATTACAGGCCCATGTCACTAACGTCGATTTGGATTAGGGTTTTGGTACATATACTGTATTCGAACATGATGAAGTATCCCGAAGAAAACGATTTATTGACACATACTCAGCACAGATTCAGAAAATATCGTTCTTGCGAAACACAACTAGCTCTTTATAATGATGAAGTAATGAGTGCTATCGACAGGGGATGAAAATTGATTCCATATTTTTAGATTTCCAGAAGGCTTTCGACACCGTTCCTCATAAGCGTCTTCTAAACAAACTGCGTGCCTATGGAATATCACCTCAGTTCTTGCGACAGGATACTCGGTTTCCTGTCAGAAAGGTCAGAGTTCGTAGTATTAGACGGAAAGTCATCGAGTAAAACAGAAGTAATATCTGGCGTCCCCCAAGGACGTGTTATAGGCCCTCTGTTGTTCCTGATCTATAGTAACGACGTAGGAGACGATCTTAGTAGCCGTCTTAGATTGTTTGCAGATGATGCTGTCATTTACCTTCTTGTAAAGTCATCAGATGGCCAAAGCGAATTGCAAAATTATTTAGATAAGATATCTGTATGGTGAGAAAATTGGTAATTGACTCTGAATAAAGAAAAATGTGAGTTATTCACATGAGCACTGAAAGAAATCCACCATATTTCGATTACGCGATAAGTCACACAAATCTGAAGGCTGTAAATTCAATTAAATACTTTGGGATTACAAATAACCTGAATTGGAACGCTAACATAGATAATGTTGTGGGTAGAGCAAACCAAAGACTGCGATTCATTGGCAGAACGCTTAGATGGTGCAACAGGTCTACTAAAGAGACTGCTTACGCCACCCTGATCCGCCCTAATCTGGAGCATTGCTATGCGGTGTGGGATCCGTAGTAGATGGGACTGACGGATGACATCGAAAAAGTACAAAGAAGGGCAGCTCGTTTTGTATTATCGCGAAATAGGGGAGATAGTGCCACGTGAATTGGAGTGGCAATCATTAAAACAAAGGCGTTTTTCGTTGCGACGGGATCTTCTCATGATGTTTCAATCACCAGTTTTCTCCGCCGATTGCGGAAACATTTCGTTGGCACGCACCTACATAGGGAGAAATTATCCTCACGATAAAATAAGAGAAATCAGGGTTCGCGCAGAAAAATTTAAGTGCTCGTTTCTCCCACGAGCCATTCGAGAACGGAAAGGTAGAGAGACAGCTTGAAGGTGGTTCATTGAACCCTCTGCCAGGTACTTTATTGTAAATAGCAGAGTAATCACGTAGATGCAGGTAGATGTAGATGTGTGTGACTATGTAGTCTGGAATAGCAAACATGACGCCAGATCGAGTAGCAGGTGTAATTTCAGTGGCTGACCAAGATTAGAATATCTAGAACAGATTATCAATGGTTTGAGTAGTATATTAATTACGTAGAGAAAGGAATCAGGTGCCATTAGATAGTAATTGAACGATGGTGTTTCTAAATAGTCGAAAATCGGGTACTTTGAAACTATATTTGACAATTTCAGATGCAGTATAGACCAAAAGTGAACATAACAACATCGAGATCTGCTATAAAATGTTAATTTAGAATGAATGATTGCGGAGATTTCGTCGATCAGGTAGATACAATGGTACGAAAAATTATCATTTCAGACAGAATCAGTATAAAAACATTATGGTAGCAGTAGTCTACCTGGTAGCTAGACTGCTGTGAACTATTTCATACGGTTGGTTCTGTGACTGTAGCTAATCTCTGTAGACTAATTAATTGTAATAGCAGAAGAGGTGAGCATCGAAAAAGAATGAAAATAAAAGAAAATTGACAGGTTACTGAAAAATTACTAGCAACTGCAAGTTAGCTGTGAAAAGTATGCATCAAAAGAAAATAGAACACAGTAATGTGATACAAGAACGGGATGAGGGAAATAAGAGAGGAAGTCTATTAGGGTCACCGCCCAAGCACTATTGAGTGAGATCGTCGGTAATTCGTATCGAAATTAAAAATAGTCGCTTCCGATGGAATCTACGCACGAGCGCTTGCATACAGTTTTAGGGGCGCGAGCGGTGAAGTATGGGGCGGGCAATCTCATACGTCCGGGAAACACAGAAAGCCGCGGCTTTTCAGCTGACTGATTGAACGGACGGCCGTGGTCGGCACCAATCGCTGCGCACTTCCCGTGTCGCCATCCAATCGAACGGCGCCAGGAAACACCCCGCTGATTGGCAGTTCTGCTGCGCGGCCCGGTGCGATAAAAGGCAGTGCTGCTGCTTGCAGCAAAAACCTGCGCGAGGCGGTGTGGGTGGGGAACGGCAGACAAGCGGATAAACACGCTCCAAATGGAGCGCGGAAACTGGCGCGACCGCACTAACAAGCGGTTGCCCACGCGCCGTGGTCAGCGCCAGGCGGCTGACCGACCTGCCTCTCTCTCAGTACCACACTGGTTGCTCCTACTCGCGCAAAATCCACTGTGCAGAGTGAAACATTGCTGGCAGATCCTCTTTCAGCTCCAGCACTGATTGTAGCACCACAGAACCAACATAAACCCATATCTTAATTGCCTCCCAATAAATTTTTGAATTTAACTATTAGGCCAGAAGGCTTTAAATTGATTTTTAAGACGAGTAGACCCTCGTCCAATGACTTATTAACTCGACATAGCGTGTTGTAGACCTGGCCCTAGTGGGAAATAACTCGATCGTGTGACGGGCTACATCACCAGATCGTTTCATAATAGTGCACGTTTCTACTATTGGGGTTCAATAAGTGATACAATAAATTCTTTCTCGGACAATTTCGGTTTAAAAAAAAATACAGGATTTGATTTACAACATAGTAGAATGTCCCCGCTTCAGCCGCTATAGTTTCATGAAGTTCCGGCAGGTGTCGGCACAGTACGTAGCTTTTTTAACGGATGTGAGTTCCAAACAGGGCGTCGCAGATACTCTGGGCACCTGCGGAATGTCCACGGAGCCATGGCAGTGAACAAAAGCACGGTGAGTCGTTGGGCTAGGCGACTGTCGTCATTGCAACAAGGTGACGCAAACCTGTCCGATCTCCCGCTTGCCGGCTGGCCGCACACATCTGTTACTCATGGAAAGTTGGACCGTGCGGACTCTCATTCGAGGTGATCAACGGATCATAATCAAACACCACGCTGCTCAACTGGACGTTCCTGGTGGTAGTTCTGACACACTCGACCACCTGTTGAGGCACTTAAAGGTGCGCGTCCGCTGCGTTCCTCTCCGCCTTACAGAGGGTTCAAAATGGTTCAAATGGCTCTGAGCACTATTGGGACTTAACTTCTGAGGTCATCAGTCCCCTAGAACTTAGAACTACTTAAACCTAACTAACCTAAGGACATGACACACATCCATGCCCGTGGCAGGATTCGAACCTGCAACCGCAGCGGTCACGTGGTTCCTGACTGTAGCGCCTAGAACCGCTCGGCCACTCCGGCCCGCCTAACAGAGGGACATAAAGAGTAACGAAGGACCATCTGTGCAGTATTGCTTGTGCGTTAAGAGGCTGATCGTGACAATGTTTTGTTGAACATCATCGCTGGCGATGAAACATGGATTCATCACTTTGAGCCGGAAACAAAACGTCAATTCGTGGAGTGGCGCAACACCACCTCTCCTGCAGAGATACCGTTCAAAGCCGCACAGTTAGCCAGTAAAGACATGGCGACAGTCTTCTGACACTCTGAATGGGTTATTCTGTTTGATGTTGTCCCACATGATGTAAAGATCAACTCAGAACAGTATTGTGCTGCTCTCAGGAAACTGAAGAAACAACTTCAGCGTGTTCTTCGCCACAAAAATGCAAACGAAATTTTCCTTCTCCATGATAACGCATGGCTTCACACAAGTCTGCACAACCGAGAGGAGCTCACAAAACTTTGTTGGGCTGTTCTCCCACATTTGCCTTACAGCTCGGATCTCTCACCTTCCGACCTCCATCTCTTTGGCCCAATGAAGATGCGCCCCGTGGTAAGCAGTGCGTGGATGATGGGCAGGTTACTACTGCGGCGGGCGCTGCTTCTGACGTCGGCCTGTAGAGCGGTGCCATCTGAGGATACAGGCCCTCCGAGGAAGGTGGCGGAAGGCAGTCGCATTTATGAATTACAACAGCCAGTGATTTACGAAGACGAAACGTGGGATCCTGCTTACATTGGTGAGTCTAAACATTAAAGAAGCAACGGGGACAGCTGCAGCAATCCATGATTAGAAGAACTGAGGGCCTGGATATTGAAACCAATCCCTACACAGAGTGCCAGGCTCTCTGGACCGAGGATGGAAAGTCTGGGAGCGGGGCCGACAGCCGCGGACCCCAGAGAGAACACCCAGAACTGCAGCGGACCGAAAACGGAACGGCTACGCTCCAGGAGAAGGCAGTGAGCTGGAGAGGACCACAGGGAGAACACCTGACAACTCAGACGGAACCCCAGATGCACCAGGCCGAGGATGGAACACCCAGGAGCGGGTATGGTGGGCGCGGACCACAGAAGGAACGCCCAGAACCGCAGCGGATGGGAAACGGAACGTCAGCGCTCCAGCAGGAAGCAGCGAGCGAGCGCGGACCACAGGGGAAACGCCTGCAACCGCCGGTCAAGGGGGAATGCCACAGACATAAATACTGGACCAGATCCATTCGAGGAGCAGTCTCAGGTCGCACCTGATGAAGGTTACAAGCTGCGTTACCGAAATATCGTGCAAGAACGACGCTGATATCCGGCAGAACACCTGACAACCAACATGTCAGGAAGACTGTAACTGGGTATATCGCGCCTCTTGGACTTTAGCAGAGTGTGCCAGAAGGAATGCCTTGAAAATCTACAAAGTTTGGATGCATGAGGAAGAAAACAGAGCCGATGGAGAACACCGTGACGAACCTAAGTGGCATACAATTTGATGATGCAACCTTAAACGTACTAAGCAATGGTCTCAACTTTGCAGTGGCCCCTAGTAACGTGTCCATTTCATGTTTCATCAGTGCAATAGAGCAAGTTGCAGCCACACTTACACCTAATGTAGCAGAGTAAGTCCGCTGAGAGACTTAACAGGGCTCTCACCAACGCCAGGCAACCAAAATCGAACATCACAACTAAGGAGAGGCGTGCACTAAAGAAGCTCCGGGAAGGCAACAGTATTGTAGTACTGCCAGCAGACAAAGGAAATTCTAGAGTCATTCTGCAGTGGGTGGATTACGATGAGAAAGTACGACAATTTCTGAGGGCCCTGCATATAGAACCTTGGAGTGTGACCCCACTGACAAGGCGGACAAGAAGATCAGGGCTCTTCTGAAGGACACGGGGATCCCCAATAAGATCATTAGACAACTGTGTGCAGAAGAACCAGTACCACCTAGACTACATGGTTTGCCTAAAATATGCAAGGGGTGCGTGCCCCTAGGCCCAGTAGTCAGTAATATTGGGGCACCTATGTATGCAGCAGCCAAGTACTTGAAAGATCTGCTGTCTCTGTATGGGGGGAAATGTGTTCACCACATCTAAAACTCAGAAGGCATCCTGCAACGCCTCAAGCAACTATGCATCATAGATTTGGACATCATGGTTAGTTTTGACGTGGTATCACTGCTCACTAGGGTCCCACTGAAAGTCTCACTAGAAGTGATTGTGGAAACATTTGACGGTGCTGTGTTGGACCTGTTAAGGCATACACTGACATCCACGTATTTCCTGCATGAGAACCGATATTACGAGCATACTGAAGGTGTAGCTGTGGGCAGCCCACTGTCTGCTGTGGCTGACAACATGTTTATGCAGAGATTTGAGGAAAGGGCATTAGAGACAGTCAGATATAAACCAAAATGCTTCTTCAGGTATGTGGATGACACCTTCATGGTCTGGCCTCATGTGAAGGAGAGGCTTAATGAGTTCCTTGAACATCTTAACCCCTGCCACCCAAATATCAAGTCCACCATAGAACGGGAGAAGAATGCCCAGCTGCCATTTCTGGTTTCACTAGTTACAAGGGAAGCAGATGAATCAATTGGCCACAGCGTGTATCGAAAACTCACACACACTGAATTATACCAGCAGGCCTGCAGCTGTCAGCACCGTGTGCAGAAGACAGGGTTTTTAAGACATTGGTCCATAGAGCACGGCCAGCTGTTGTGGCCGAGCGGTTCTAGGTGAATCAGTATGGAACCGCGCTGCTGCTGCGGTTGCAGGCTCGAATCCTGCCTTGGACATGGATGTGTGTGTTGTCCTTAGGTTAGTTAGGTTTAAGTAGTTCTAAGTATAGGGGACTGATGACCTCAGATGTTAAGTCCCATAGTGCTTAGAGCCATTTGAACCATAGAGCACATATCCTGTCAGACCAAGAGAGTCTATCAATGGAAATAGAACATCTTAAAACAGTGTTCTGCAAAACTCGATATACTACCAAACAAATTGAGATGGCACTCCAACCAATCACTACACCACAGGTTCCAGAAGCAGAGCAAGATGAAGGTAGCGTATCTGCCCTATGCTAGTTCTGTTTCTGCCAGAATCAGTAGGATCCTCCGTAAACACAACATCAAGTGTGTTTTCTATCCATCCAGCAAGATTGGGGGACTGGTGGGAAATGTTAAAGACGACCTGGGGTTACGGGAACCAGGCATTTACAATATATCTTGTCAATGTGGCATGTTCTACATTGGCCAATCGACAACAACAATGGATATCAGGTGCAAGGAACATCAAAGGCACACCCGATTAAGACAGGTGACGAAATCAGTTGTCTTGTGACAGCCAGAGCGAGAGCACCAGCAGCAGCGAGTACTGTTTGTATAAAGCGTTTATTTTGCATTTTGTTTACGACCATCCACTAAGGAAGGGATTCTATTTGTGTTTATCTGCTCTGCATAGTAACTAACAGTTCTTGATAAAACTTTACGTAGTTTTCGTGTTAGATTTCTTAGTGTTTTCTTGATCGTTTAGACCAGAAAGCGCCCTAAAACCGTCTTTTGTTTGTTTCGCGGCCGTTAGCCACTAGTCACTTGAATCAGCAGTTGTCTTGTGACAGCCAGAGCGAGAGCACCAGCAGCAGCGAGTACTGTTTGTATAAAGCGTTTATTTTGCATTTTGTTTACGACCATCCACTAAAGAAGGGATTCTATTTGTGTTTATCTGCTCTGCATAGTAACTAACAGTTCTTGATAAAACTTTACGTAGTTTTCGTGTTAGATTTCTTAGTGTTTTCTTGATCGTTTAGACCAGAAAGCGCCCTAAAACCGTCTTTTGTTTGTTTCGCGGCCGTTAGCCACTAGTCACTTGAATCAGCAGTTGTCTTGTGACAGCCAGAGCGAGAGCACCAGCAGCAGCGAGTACTGTTTGTATAAAGCGTTTTTGTACTTATTTGCTGCGCTTAGCTTTTAAGTAGTTTTTCTGGGAAAACCTAGCGTAGTTTTCTCGTCTAGTATTTCAGTGAGTGTTTCTTGATTATCAGAGTAGCTCATCAGAAGATTATCTTGGGAATTTGTCACCGTATAGAGTAGGGTAAACATAGTCATGTGTAGGGACTGTGGTTGTTGTGAGCGGACGCAAGGAGAATTGGCCACTCTTCGGGGGCAGGTGGAGGCTTTGTCTGTTAGGCTCATCGAGCTCGAGGCGCAGGCGTCGGCTCGTAGTGGCGTTGGGGCAACTGTGGTGAGACCTATGCCTACTTCGATGGCCTTGGAATCACATGGAACCCCTGATGTCGCTGCGTCTTCCGGCAGTGAGCATCTTACCGGTCAGCCATCACTCCACGGTGAATGGCGGACAGTGGTGGGCTCGCGCGTGCCTGGCCGAAAGGCGAAGGTGGGATCTGGCCGCGTGGCAGCTGCCTTACCCCTTTCCAACAGGTACGGGGTGCTTCCTAGTGGTGATGACATCGTTTCCGAGCCACCACAGGATGCCTCGCCTGTTGGGCCAGTGGCCGATTCTCCGGCAAGGTCCCGACAGTCACAGAGGGCGGGCCTATTAGTCATAGGGAGCTCCAACGTTAGGCGGGTTATGGAGCCCCTCAGGAAAATAGCAGGTAGGTCGGGGAAGAATGCCAGTGTGCACTCGGTGTGCTTGCCGGGGGGTCTCGTCCGTAATGTGGAGGAGGCCCTTCCGGCAGCTATTGAACGCACTGGGTGTGACCGGCTGCAAATAGTAGCACATGTCGGAACGAATGACGCCTGCCGCTTGGGTTCTGAGGCCATCCTTGGTTCCTTCCGGCGGCTGGCTGATTTGGTGAAGACAACCAGCATCGCACGCAGAGTGCAAGCTGAGCTTAATATCTGCAGCATAGTGCCCAGAGTCGATCGCGGTCCTCTGGTTTGGAGCCGTGTGGAGGGCCTAAACCAAAGGCCCAGACGACTCTGCGACTATAATGGTTGCAAATTCATCGACCTCCGTTATTGGGTGGAGAACTGTAGGGCCCCCCTAGACAGGTCAGGCGTGCACTACACACCGGAAGCAGCTACTAGGGTAGCAGAGTACGTGTGGCGTGCACACGGGGGTTTTTTAGGTTAGAGGGACCCCCCCTTGGGCGAAACGATAAAATACCTGACGGCTTACCAGAGAGGACATTATCATCGTTGATAAAGAACGTCCGTCCTCAGAGACCAAAAACAGGAAAAGTTAACGTAATATTGGTAAACTGCAGGAGTATCCAGGGCAAGGTTCCTGAATTAGTATCTCTTATTGAAGGAAATAGTGCGCATATAGTATTAGGAACGGAAAGCTGGTTAAAACCGGAAGTGAACAGTAACGAAATCCTAGACACAGAATGGAATATATACCGCAAGGATAGGATAAACGCCAATGGTGGAGGAGTATTTATAGCAGTAAAGAATTCAATAATATCCAGTGAAGTTATTAGCGAATGCGAATGTGAAATAATCTGGGTTAAGTTAAGTATCAAAGGTGGGTCAGATATGATAGTCGGATGCTTCTATAGACCACCTGCATCAGCAACCGTAGTAGTTGAGCGCCTCAGAGAGAACCTGCAGAACGACGTGAAGAAGTTTCGTGATCATACTATTGTAATAGGGGGAGACTTCAATCTACCAGGTATAGAATGGGATAGTCACACAATCAGAACTGGAGCCAGGGACAGAGACTCTTGTGACATTATCCTGACTGCCTTGTCCGAGAATTACTTCGAGCAGATAGTTAGAGAACCAACTCGTGAAGCTAACGTTTTAGACCTCATAGCAACAAATAGACCGGAACTTTTCGACTCCGTGAATGTAGAAGAGGGTATCAGTGATCATAAGTCAGTGGTTGCATCAATGACTACAAGTGTAATAAGAAATGCCAAGAAAGGAAGGAAAATATGTTTGCTTAACAAGAGTGATAGGGCACAAATCGCAGAATATCTGAGTGACCACCATCAAACGTTCATTTCTGAGGAAGAGGATGTGGAACAAAAATGGAAAAAATTCAGAAACATCGTCCAGTACGCCTTAGATAAGTTCGTACCGACTAAGGTCCAAAGCGAGGGGAAAGATCCACCGTGGTATAACAATCATGTACGAAAGGTACTACGGAAACAAAGAAAGCTTCATCATAGGTTTAAGAGTAGTCGAATCATAGCTGATAAGGAAAAGCTGAACGAAGCGAAAAAGAGCGTAAAGAGAGCAATGAGAGAAGCATTCAACGAATTCGAACATAAAACATTGGCAAACAATCTAAACAAGAACCCTAAAAAGTTTTGGTCATATGTAAAATCGGTAAGCGGATCTAAATCCCCTATTCAGTCACTCGTTGACCACGATGGCACCGAAACAGAGGACGACCGAAGAAAGGCAGAAATACTGAATTCAGTGTTCCGAAACTGTTTCACTGCGGAAAATCGTAACACGGTCCCTGACTTCAGCCGTCGCACGGACGCCAAAATGGAAAATATTGAAATAAACGATATCGGAATTGAAAAATAACTGCTATCACTTAGTAGCGGAAAAGCATCCGGACCAGACGAGATACCCTTAAGATTCTACAGTGATTATGCTAAAGAACTTGCCCCCTTTCTATCAGCAATTTATCGTAGATCGCTGGAAGAACGTAAAGTACCTAGCGACTGGAAGAAAGCGCAGGTCGTTCCCATTTTCAAGAAGGGTCATAAATCAGATGCGAATAATTATAAGCCTTCAATCTGTTGTAGAATAATGGAACATGTCTTGTGTTCTCGTATTATGACGTTCTTAGATAATACAAATCTCCTTCATCATAAACAACATGGATTCCGCAAACAGAGATCATGTGAAACTCAGCTCGCCCTATTTGCCCAAGAAATTCACAGTGCCGTAGACACTGGCGAGCAGATTGATGCCGTATTCCTGGACTTCAGGAAGGCATTTGATACGGTTCCGCACTTACGTTTAGTGAAAAAATACGAGCTTACGGAATATCGGACCAGGTTTGTGATTGGATTCAGGATTTCCTAGAAGAAAGAACACAACATGTCATTCTTAACGGTTCAAAATCTGCAGATGTAGAGGTAATTTCGGGAGTACCGCAGGGAAGCGTGATAGGACCTTTATTGTTTACAATATACATAAATGACTTAGTTGACAACATCGGTAGCTCCGTGAGGCTATTTGCAGATGACACGGTTGTCTACAAGAAAGTAGCAACATCAGAAGACTCGTACGTACTCCAGGAGGACCTGCAGAGGATTAATGCATGGTGCGACAGCTGGCAGCTTTCCCTAAACGTAGATAAATGTAATATAATGCGCATACATAGGGGCAGAAATCCATTCCAGTACGATTATGCCATAGGTGGTAAATCATTGGAAGCGGTAACGACCGTAAAATACTTAGGAGTTACTATCCGGAGCGATCTGAAGTGGAATGATCACATAAAACAAATAGTGGGAAAAGCAGGCGCCAGGTTGAGATTCATAAGAAGAATTCTAAGAAAATGTGACTCATCGACGAAAGAGGTAGCTTACAAAACGCTTGTTCGTCCGATTCTTGAGTATTGCTCATCAGTATGGGACCCTTACCAGGTTGGATTAATAGAAGAGATAGACATGATCCAGCGAAAAGCAGCGCGATTCGTCATGGGGACATTTAGTCAGCGCGAGAGCGTTACGGAGATCCTGAACAAGCTCCAGTGGCGGACACTTCAAGAAAGGCGTTACGCAATACGGAGAGGTTTATTATCGAAATTACGAGAGAGCACATTCCGAGAAGAGATGGGCAACATATTACTACCGCCCACATATATCTCGCGTAATGATCACAACGAAAAGATCCGAGAAATTAGAGCAAATACGGAGACTTACAAGCAGTCGTTCTTCCCACGCACAATTCGTGAATGGAACAGGGAAGGGGGGATCAGATAGTGGTACAAAATGTACCCTCCGCCACACACCGTAAGGTGGCTCGCGGAGTATAGATGTAGATGTAGATTGCTGCAGACTGTCAAGAACTAGATCATACCATGAATTATGATGAAACCAAGATTCTAGCACAGATATCCAGGTTTTGGGACAGTGTTACAAGGAAATCGATAGAGATAAACGTAACTGACACTCTCATAAAACGCGACATGGGGTACCAGCTAAGCAAAGTCTGGGATCCTGTTCTGGAATTGTTAAAGGAGCAACGGGGGATAGCTACAGCACTGAATGAATAGAAGAACTGAAGGCGTGGATATAGAAAACGATCCCCAGACAGAGTTCCAGGCGCTCTGGACCGAGGATGGATAGTCTGGGGGCGGGGCCGACGGGCGCGGACCGCAGAGGGAACACCCAGAACAGCAGCAAGCCGAAAACGGAACGTCGACGCTCCAGAAGATGACAGTGAGTGGGAGAGGACCGCAGGGAGAACGCCTGAGAACCCAGACAGAACTCCAACCGCACCAGACCGAAGATGGGACACCCAGGAGCAGGTCTGGTGGGAGCGGACTGCAGAGGGAATGTCTGCAATCGCTGGTGGAGGGGGAATGCCACAGACATAAATACTGTACCACATCTACTCGAGGAGCAGCCTCAGGTCGCATCTGATGAAGGCTACGAAATATCATGCAAGAACGATGCTGATATCCAGCAGAACACCCGTCAGTCCAAGATGTCATTACATCGCCAGAAAAGCCTCAAGAGTTACATTATCCGCATTTGCTCAGCAACTAGTTGATGCACCTTTGGAACGCGATACAGCAGCGATTCTGCGAGGTATGGATCAGAAAAGTCCTTGGCTAGCTCTCAGATGTGTGGCACCGGATGTCTACGCATAGGTCTACAAATTTCCGTGATTCGTGGGCTGGGAGCTGGCATCCCGATAGAGACCTAGTCTTGTTCCATTGGGTAGAGATCAGGCCAAACTGGTGGCAGAGACTGAAATGTTATCAAAATCACTTTAGCACGACTCCTCCCTTGCGATACTAACAGTTATGCTTCTGGAGGCTGCCATTGTCGGCAGGGAAGACGTCAAACATGAAGCGATGCAAATGGTCCACAGTAATGCTGTCACAGCGCCGTCGATTGCTGTCATAGGCTCCATGAATCCTAGATGGACGCCCACCATAGCATTATCTTGCCATCACTGACCTACATCTGTGGCTCAATACCTGTTGCGAACAGCTGTTGGCCTGGATGACGATCTATTTGGACACAACCATCGACCCACTGTAGCAAGAAACGTGTTTCATCCAACTAGGTGACATGTTTCCATCGATCAATGGTCAAACCTTGATGAGCCCGTGCCCAAA
This sequence comes from Schistocerca piceifrons, assembly GCF_021461385.2. Classification (NCBI taxonomy): domain Eukaryota; kingdom Metazoa; phylum Arthropoda; class Insecta; order Orthoptera; family Acrididae; genus Schistocerca; species Schistocerca piceifrons. The sequence continues at coordinate 642,549,569 of NC_060142.1, forward strand.
GCGATCATAAATGACGGTCTCACTAGGCCAATATGGTAGAAGTTAGGGGTGGACTGCTATGGGGGGCCAACAATAACCAATGTCCGCTGAACGATGTGCTCCAGTCGACTTGTGCCTTTACCAGAATTGTACTCTGGCGTCAGACCTACCACAGGTAGCCCCTAATCCTACTTTACAAAGCGAGGAAGCCCACACCTCTCGATTCTGTGATGAGGCTTCGATAACAAACACCATTTCACCAGCTCATGGTTTCATCGTTTTTTAACCACTTTCCATAGATACTCACAACAGTAGCAGGCGAACAGCCGACTAGCTTCGCCTATTACTAGGTGTTCGTTCTGAGATGCCGACCCCTAACAATCTGCTCTTTGTCAAAGGTACTTACGTCAGTCGGTTTCCCCATTTCCAGCCAGTCTTGTCACTCTAATGATTCCACGTTCGTCTCCGTTTTATTTTTTCACCATGTCACGTGACCACGCACCCGGTGGCATCCAATCTTGTGATGCCCAATGGTCAGGATGTTTTGGGCCCTCAGAGTATTACAAAATCGGTTGTGTTATGCCTATTGTCTAGGGGTAATATCTTTCACTACTAATCAAAACGGTTTTTGTCCCGGGTTCGAACTCAGCTGTTCTTCAAATTGTGAAGAAAAATCGTCAGCAATGGCAGCTGAAGACTTTCGTCATAAGATGTTACCCGTGTTCTGCCAACATGCCTGTCAAAGAACGCAGAATAGAGAACAGAGGTTCAGGGCACTCTCGCGCCCTTGGGGTGGAAAACTGCTCCTGAAAGGGAGAATAATCAGTAGTGATCCATGGCACGAGGATGAAGAACGCAAATGCATTAAAGAAACATAACATGAGACTTAAGACATGTGGCCTGTCATTGTAAAACTGTCATGATAATTCCTCCATTGAGAAAATATTTGGATCTTCGGGAGGGGCTACCAAGAGCGAGGCCACTATGAAAAAAATACTGAATAACCAACGAAAAGGTAACGTTCTACGAATTGTGGCGTGGAATGTCAAGTTTGAACGTATTAGGGAAATTACAGTATCTGAAAAGGAAACTGCAGAGGCTCAATCTATTACGCTGGTGTACCCCTCATGTATAAGTTCGTAGCGTTTTTGTTTTACATTTTGGTACTCCGGTTGCTATGGGTTCATTTATCGATTGCCACTTTTTATTTGTATTTCACTGTTGCTAGTTGAGTTTACATATCGTCATTTCGTCATTTGGAGATAGTAGGTCGAGCCGTGGATGCTAGAAAACTGAATGCCAACTGGAGAAATCGGAACATTTCCGACATATTCTTGTGTTCGAGTTCAACAGAGGAGTGATAGCAGCAGAGGCAGGGAGAATGTCATTGGACAGAAGATTGAATACGGTAATATTCAAACCCACCAAAAAGAAACGCAAAATACATCTATTTCAAAAGCAAATAAAAGCAACAAATAAATTAGTAAGAGAGGGTACTGATCTCCCATAGTATAGAAAACCACCAGATCAGAACACTATTGCAGAAGCAACGAAGAAAGCACGCTAAATTGAAAAGAACGCAAAATCGCCAAGATAGACGAAGTTTTACATAACCTCGAAATGTAGCACGAACTTCTATGCGAGATGCTTTTAACAGTTTCCGCAACGAAACTCCGTCTCGAAATCGGGCAGAAAACTCAAAGAGATTCTCGTCGTATGTAAAGTACCCCAATGGTAAGACTCAGTCAATGCCTTCACTGCACGATAACAGCCGTGGTCTTATTGATGACAGTGCCTTCACAAAAGAAGACGAAGTAAATATTTCCAGAATTCTAATCAAGAACAACTGCCAACATGAGGAACACAGAGGTAGCGAAGCACATTAAAAAACTTAAGAAAGGCAAGACTTTCCGTCCAGACTTGTCCCACTTAGATTTCTTTCAGAGTATACTGATACAATAGCTCCGTACTTAGCTACAATGTACAAGCGCTTGCTCTTTGAAAGATCCGGACCCAAAGACTGAAAAGTAGCACAGGTCACACCAATACTGAAGAAAGGAGAGGGAGGGAACCACTGAATTACAGACCCATATCATTAAGGTCGATTTGCAGTAATATTTTGGACCATAGACTGAGCTTGAAGATTATGGATCACCTCGAAGAAAACCATTTATTAACAAATAGCCATCTCGGATTCAGATAATATCGCTCTTGTGAAACGCATTTAGCTCTTTATTCTCACGAAGTAATGACTGCTATCGACAGGGAACTTCAAACTGATTCCATATTTTTAGATTTTCAGCAGATTTTTCACACTTTTCCTCACAAGTGACTTCTAATTAAATAGTAACCCTACGGAGTTCCGTCTTAGTTGTGAGTCTGGATTCGTGATTTTCTGTCAGAAAGGTCATATTACGTAGTAAATGACGCCAAGTCATCGGCTAAAACGTAAATAATAAATGTCGTTCCTCAAGGAAGTGTTACAGGTGCTCTGTTGTTCCTGATCTACATGAACGATTCAGGAGACTATCTGAGCAACCTTCTTAGATTGTCTGCAGATGCTGCTATCATTTACCGTCCTGTAAACAGACCAGATGATCAGAACCAATCGCAAAATGATTTAGAGAAGATATCTGTTTGGTTCAAAGAGTCTCAATTGACTCTAAATGACAAAAAGTGTGAAGACAACAGTTTTTTTTTTTTTTGGGGGGGGGTCCTGAGTGCCTCCACTCCACTGGCTGTTGCTTTGATTTTGGAGTGACGTGGCAATCCAAAAGTTTCATCACTAGTCACAACTTAGTTTAAGAATTTATCTCCCTCATCACTGTGTCAGGTAAGAAATATCAAATCACTGCCAAATGACTTAAATTTGCAGACATCCTTAAGCATATTTGAAATCCAACAGGAACACAGTTAGCGAAAATTTAAATGACTCGTGACAATCTCACACAAAACAGTTTTTGAAAGTTGTCAAAACTCATCACAGAGCATTATTATTGTGAACAGCCTGTTTTCATGAATTTTATCATTCACCTTGTCAACCAAACCATCTCTGACAACAGGAACCCACTCTACATTTTTCATGAGCGTTGGTTCATCCATCATTGATTGTTTCGTCACGCCTACTTTTTCATCAGTCCAGCAATCACTATGTTTTTACCATAAATCTCTACTAGTTTACAGCGAATTTCAGATGCGTCAACATTCTTTGCCTTCAAACACCATTTTAGAGAATGCACTTTACGGTGGATGGACTTATAGAGCCTCTTAAACACTTTCAACTATCACTAACAAATTTTAAAAAAAGACACAGATGGATTTTAATGTCGTCAGATAATGAACCAGAGAGACAAGTGAGAATGTGCATAACACCTCCACTAGTGTTGCAGTGGCGGTGGAATTAAATGGTATTTACTTCCTGGACATGCCTCATACATTAACATGATGATAAATGAGAGTTCTGTTGCCGTGTTGGGTATATTCTTATCTTTGATTTTGCCACTTAGGTCATTAGTGTTTTGTAAGCTTCTGTTGTTTGTATGTGTGTAGAGTTTTTGAACAAAAGTTTGCATGTGTCTGATATGCTGGTGGAGTTCTGAAACTTATCACATGTCTCATTGGCAAACTGGGCTTGTGAATTTTGGGTAAGTTACTGAGTGAGGCTGCTCTGGGGTTCTTCTGGATTGTTGTTCTTATTTGGCTTTGCGAAAAGCTGAATTTGATGTAGTGAGCCTCCCTGGAATCTTTGGGTTGGGTCACTTTTTAGCCTTGTTATTTGGTTTCCTGTTATAAACTTCAGTGTTTTCTCAGTACAGTCCCTTTCATAAATGATGGCTAATGTTCTCTTCTTGTCTGCCTTTGTGACAGTTGCATTATGTATCTTCAGTTTGTTGAGTATGTCATTCGCTTTTTTTCTCCTCTGCGGTTTTCTTGTTATCATTAATGGTACTTCTTGTCCCTTCTGCTATCAATTCTCTGGTTAGCCCGTCACTAAAGTCTCTTATACCTTTCCTGTCCTCCTGTTTTATTACATATTCAGTTTTTGTAATGATGTCTTCTACTGCTCTTTGTGTGACATGCAGTCAGTGTTTCATATGGTACTCGTATGGTACAACTCATATTTCATTAATTTCACTTAGTAAACTTATGATGATTCGTGATGATGAAGTGTTGGCACATTATGTTACAAAAGTTCAGAGTCTTTGTGTTTCTCATGAGCCTGAAATTGATTACAGGACTGTACTCCGGTGATGCAAGCCGAATTGTTGTGCATTCAATTTCATCATTCTGTCACACAATTTAGGTCGTGGAATTCGTGTATGTAAATCTGAATCTGTGTGATTATTGAAATTCTCGACTTCCGTTCCAGACATATCTTGGAAGCCAGTTACCTCATGTCCTTTACTTTAATCTGAAGTCTACATAGATCATTTAATTACATTTGCTGTTACTCATTTGTATTTTCCTAATTAATTTATTGAATTTTTAGGTGTATTTCTGGTGCAGATTTTGTATGACACCATTTTCTGCATACATGTTGCAAGGCACCAACTTTTGTCCAATAATGATCGCAAATAGTACAGGCGATGAGGTGATTTTTCACATTAATAGTGATAAATACCCCCTTCTTTAGACCAATATTTTCGTGTGTGAAGGTAAGGTCAGTCGTTGATTGCTGAATGTAGAAATTGTGTAGCTGATTTTCTATGGTGTGTATTCATATTCTACGAAATAACTTTCACAGCGCATCGGACTGATGTGTTCAGCGTTCAGTCATAGTTCTTGTAAGTTTACTTCTTTCGAACGACCTCATTATTTAAATAACTTGTGGAAGTATTAACAGCATTTCGTCGCTTCCAAATATAAGTGCGGTAGTTGCAAACATGGGCCAAGATAGTTAGTGCACGTTGTTCAACTGTAAGCTGGTCACAATTACATTCTTGTAATTTTGTTTACAATTTTACAAGTGATTTTTCAGAATGGTTGATGTTCAGTTATACAGGCCGTCTTTTTCATTTGGCTGTGCGATTTTTTGTGTGAACTACTGCGTTAATTTATTATTTGATCTCAAAAGTTGAGTTACGAATTTGTTTACTGGGTTGTGAATATTTTTACAACAAGGCTTAGTTTCACTATCTCAGGATTTAGAGAAACTACTTGCATCGATAGTCCAGTCTCCTAAACCAGTAATCCGCTATCAATCTTTCTTCTTGACGCCAATAATGACGTTTCATCAAAAGTTTGATGAACGTCCCCACTTTCATAAACTCGATTCAAAAACTTATACAGTTGTTCCATAACCTGTCTTGATGTCTCACCTGCATTTCACTGTTCCACGAAATTTTTTCCAAGTTAGTGAAAAGCTTGCTGCAATTCAGAGATATGAACTCAGTCTCCCTTCTGATCTTATTGTACTGCTGCCTCAATTTGAATCGCCTTAATTTTTTTTTGTTTTGTTTTACTACAGAATTTTTCCAACAGTTATTTCCATCCTTTCACCTTATTTCAAAATTCCATTACCCAATTACTTTTCCATATCTGGTCTCAGTTCTGGGTCTCTGCATAGTTTTGCGGTCCTAATCATTCGAATACTGTCACGTACCTAGTCATTAATATAAAGTTTATTTGAATCAAGTAGACCTTTTACGGTGTTTAAAGTTTCTCAATCGCCGGAGTAGCTGTTTTTGTCTTTTGTTGTCCTGGAACATATTTAGAATACCGTGCTGTCGTCCATATTCCACATTTCACTCCGGGGCTCGAGGCTAACCATCGTTATGTTTATGTCCGCTGCAAATTCGTCTGTGATATATTGTTGGTAATGATTCTGGTGGATATTACCAATTTTCACTATTTGCATGGCCGGATGAGTTTACTATTTCTTAGGTGAAGGAACCAGCATTTAGATCATTCGAAGTGTGAAGTACTGTGATACTGCTTCAGATCGCCAAAAGACGTCGTCGAATCTGACTCAGGCCAATCTGACTCAGGCCACCAGACCATACACACTCATATTTTATTAACTAGTTATCAATACCAGTAAAAATTACAGTTTTGATTCTTTCTCTGTTTCTATGAAGGGAGTTAGGTGAAAATCTTTATCGGAAGCACTTTTTTATTTTTTCTACGTCATGACATGTGATATTCTACTTTAGTTTTAGAATTGGATAGTGTAGTTCGTGGATGTTTTCGCTCTGTGTTAAGTTTTTTCAGTCTTTATTTACGAGCTGCAGGGTATTATAGCCCCATTATAGATTCTCTTCTCTGTCAGTACTGAACTGAAATTTTACTGAACAAGGTATGTGTGAACATCCAAACCGAACAACAAGTAGCCTAGAATTGAGAGTAATGGGACAAGGGTACGAAAGTCGTCTTCTGTTCCTGGAGTATAACGTCTAATAAATACCACAGCTGTTAATTTCCTCTAAGGGTCGTTTTAGAAAAGGAAAACATTTATTCTTTTTGAGACACTATAATAGAGAGCGAATTTGTTTACTGCTTATTTAATGGAAAATTCTCATGTCGTGTAAAGGCTGCAGTGCGTGATCAAAATTTTACTGTGCACTAGAGGTATAGAGCAAAAAACTGAGTATTGTTGACTGTGTACTTTGTGAAAAGCAACACCTGGAGTCACGTAGATACTGCTATTTCAATACGAAAGGACCAATATTTCGTTGTTTCCTTTTCATAAATTTCTCCAGGTACAGAAGTTTTAATCTAAAAGCAAGAAATTGAGACCCATTTACTGATTTTAGCTCAAGTAAACAAGATTTCTGGGAATTAAACACTTAGATGAGTCCTACGTTCCCGTTGCCAGGCTTACTCAGCTAGCAAATACATTTGAATACAGTGTCAGTCTCAGGTAATGCAGAAGTAATAGAATTGTGTGCTCTTGCGACGTAAAGCGTCAGACGTAGCTAAAGGGTTTCTTTGTGACTGAAGATTAGTTCTTGGTGGATGCGGAATACGTGATCAGAGCGTTTCCCGTTTCTAATAACTTGCAGAGTACTTGAACCCTCCTTAGTTAATAGGAGTCGTGTTCTCCTCTGATGTTAATCAGACTAGAGACGGATGTGATCCTCAGGAGAAAGACACATTGATTTCATTAGCTCTGGAGCCCAGGAACTGCGTTACATCGTTATCTGGGTCTGATCAAAGGCATTCCATTAGGCGTTAAGATCTTATATAAGACGTTAAACTAAGACGCGTTTCCATGTACAACCATTTAGAATGAAAATTCTGAGACTAAAAATCTTAAGAATTAGAATAGAGTTAAAACATAAACATCATCATCTTCACCTCAAGCATTAGACCTGTTTTTTGTTTTGCCTGTTGCAGTATCAATCGCTTCGTCGGACTTCTTTAACTTCTCACAACACGCTTAAAATTTTCTGATCTGGAAATGTAATCTTACTCCACTCATTCTTTCGAGTTGCTAATTCCATTTTGTATTTTACTGAGGATGTTAAATATATCCAGTTCTTCCCAGTTTGTGTATTTCGAAATCCGTCGGCTCTTGAGCATCTCTTTACTGCTCATGAAACCTCATCTCTGTTGCCTGCAAGCGACTTTCTTCACGTTTACTTGTAGTCCTCGATTCGCCTTCGTAAACGAGCACTGGAACTGGCATTATCTTACAAAATGTCAGTCTTGTTTCTTTCCTAGTTTTATTGTTCCAAAACTTTGCTTCTTTCTTCTATCTGTCTTTGTCATAGTCATGTGTGGCCTGACAACCTGAATAATTAAGATGTTTCGCCTGTTCAGTTGTGCTACTGTTGATCACAATTTTCATCCGTACAGGATATTTCCCTTTAAAAGCCATTGACTTTGTCTCCTTTTCTGGAGTCCTCAAATGGTACTCTTCACAAACCTTACCCAATAAATGTATTCCCTTTTGTATGTCATCTTAATTCTCAGCCAACAATGTGGCGTCGTCTGCACATGAAAGACAATTCATGCGGGAATTATTGTTAATTCCTCTGATGAAAATCTCCTTCTATTTACGAATTCGTCTTCTAAATAAATGTTAAAAAGTGTGTGTGAAATGCTGCATCCTTGTCTTACTCATTTGTTTGTGGCCATATGCTGAGTTAGAGTCCCATTTATGTCTAAAATTACCGTCATGTGTTTGTACAGACTTTTTAAAACATTAATTAGGTTTTGTGGATATCCTCATTTCCTCATAATCCTTCACAGTTTCTTTCTATTAACATTACCGAATGCTGAATGGGCTTCCCTCTAACACTGCCAAAAATGTTACTCAGAATGTCCCATTTACCTTGACCACCCTAAAAAATTGTTTATCCAAATGCAAATTACAAAATGTTTCAAGCAAATGTTCTTTAGCCGTCAGGTGGACATCAATCAGCATGATTGGCTTCGTCGTAGCTTTGTTTTTTACGAAAATATGAACAGCCGTATTACTTTTTTAAATGTGCACACTGTATTTTTTATTCGGTAATTCATTTCCTCTCTTAAAAAACTATTCAAAAATGTATCACAGTGTATCATTCACTAAAACACAACGTTATTAATTAGCAACATTGACTTTGAGTCCGGGATCACAAACTCGCCCACTTGCAGGAGTTGTCAGAAAACAAATGAAATCTAAGTAAAAACATAACACAAAATTGACTTTGACTCTGGTGTACCATTGTGCCGGAGTAGAACATTCAAAGGTGCTCAGAATGGTGACCCTGGACACCGATACACTGGTGCACTCGTTGAAGGAAAATATTTTCTGCTTCCAGTGCTGCCTGCTGAAGAGCATTACAAGCAAGCACGATACGTTCCTGCATGTGCTCTGGGGTTGTTGGAATATCGCAATAGACAACGTCTTTAATGCATCCCTAAAGAAAAATGTCCAGAGGATTTTAATCAGGAGACCTAGCAGGACAAATAACTGTTCCTCCTAGACCAATCCATCTGGCAGTATACCTTCGGTGCAGAACACGAGGTGCACGAAAGGCATTATGTGCTAGACATCCATCGTATTCATACCACACAAGCATTCTGGTTCTTAGCAACACTTTATCCAGAAGAGGAGGAAGAATTCGTCTGAAGAAGTTGGCATACGCTGTGCCGTTTAGACTACCATTCATGAAATAAGGGCCAATAATTGTTGTACCAAGCATCCCACACCAGACGTTAACCCTCCGTTGATGCTGATGTTCCACCTGTCTAAGCCATCGTGGGTTGGTGCTGGACTAATAATGCATGTTCCTTGTATTTTCCTGTCCTTTGAGAAGGAACATTCATCGGTAGATAGAACATTGGAGAAGAAGTTCGGGTTGACGAGGATTTGCCGCCGTGCCCAGTGACGGAACTGTACATTATTCTGGGAATCATTCCAACGCAATTCTCGATGTAGGTGTACATAGTAAGGATGGAACCGGTGACGTTTAAAAATACGATGTACACTGGTTTTGGGAATGCCAATCTCGTATTCAAGCTGTCGTGTGCTCACATGTGGATTCATAGCAACGGAAGCGAGAAGCGAGAACAGTAATTTCGGCAGCTTCGTCTGTGCGAGTGCTAGGACGGTTGCGTTGTTCCCATTTCTTGAGGTGTCGCAACAAGACGAGAAAACATCCGTCGGGAAGGTGAAGGATATCGCTCTCTGTACAGTTCTGCTGCTTGCGTAACATTTCGCCTACCTTCAACAACAACAATAAAAGAAACGTTATGTGTATGCAGTTTGTAGGAAGGACAGCCTTCAGTGTATGCCTACTCTGTTGTTGTTGTTGTGGTCTTCAGTCCTGAGACTGCTTTGATGCAGCTCTCCATGCTACTCTATCCTGTGCAAGCTTTTTCATCTCCCAGTACCTACTGCAACCTACATCCTTCTGAATCTGCTTAGTGTATTCATCTCTTGGTCTCCCTCTACGATTTTTACCCTCCACGCTGCCCTCCAATACTAAATTGCTGATCCCTTGATGCCTCAGAACATGTCCTACCAACCGATCCCTTCTTCTGGTCAAGTTGTGCCACAAACTTCTCTTCTCCCCAATCCTATTCAGTACTTCCTCATTAGTTATGTGATCTACCCATCTAATCTTCAGCATTCTTCTGTAGCACCACATTTCGAAAGCTTCTATTCTCTTCTTGTCCAAACTATTTATCGTCCATGTTTCACTTCCATACATGGCTACACTCCATACGAATACTTTCAGAAATGACTTCCTGACACTTAAATCTATACTCGATGTTAACAAATTTCTCTTCTTCAGAAACGCTTTCCTTGCCATTGCCAGCCTACATTTTATATCCTCTCTACTTCGACCATCATCAGTTATTTTGCTCCCCAAATAGCAAAACTCCTTTACTACTTTAAGTGCCTCATTTCCTAATCTAATTCCCTCAGCATCACCCGACTTAATTAGACTACATTCCATTATCCTTGTTTTGCTTTTGTTGATGTTCATCTTATATCCTCCTTTCAAGACACTGTCCATTCCATTCAACTGCTCTTCCAAGTCCTTTGCTGTCTCTGACAGAATTACAATGTCATCGGCGAACCTCAAAGTTTTTATTTCTTCTCCATGAATTTTAATACCTACTCCGAATTTTTCTTTTGTTTCCTTTACTGCTTGCTCAATATACAGATTGAACAACATCGGGGAGAGGCTACAACCCTGTCTTACTCCCTTCCCAACCACTGCTTCCCTTTCATGTCCCTCGACTCTTATAACTGCCATCTGGTTTCTGTACAAATTGTAAATAGCCTTTCGCTCCCTGTATTTTACCCCTGCCACCTTTAGAATTTGAAAGAGAGTATTCCAGTCAACATTGTCAAAAGCTTTCTCTAAGTCTACAAATGCTAGAAACGTAGGTTTGCCTTTCCTTAATCTTTCTTCTAAGATAAGTCGTAAGGTCAGTATTGCCTCACGTGTTCCAGTGTTTCTACGGAATCCAAACTGATCTTCCCCGAGGTTGGCTTCTACTAGTTTTTCCATTCGTCTGTAAAGAATTCGTGTTAGTATTTTGCAGCTGTGACTTGTTAAGCTGATAGTTCGGTAATTTTCACATCTGTCAACACCTGCTTTCTTTGGGATTGGAATTATTATATTCTTCTTGAAGTCTGAGGGTATTTCGCCTGTTTCATACATCTTGCTCACCAGATGGTAGAGTTTTGTCAGGACTGGCTCTCCCACGGCCGTCAGTAGTTCCAATGGAATATTGTCTACTCCGGGGGCCTTGTTTCGACTCAGGTCTTTCAGTGCTCTGTCAAACTCTTCACGCAGTATCATATCTCCCATTTCATCTTCATCTACATCCTCTTCCATTTCCATAATATTGTCCTCAAGTACATCGCCCTTGTATAGACCCTCTATATACTCCTTCCACCCTTCTGCTTTCCCTTCTTTGCTTAGAACTGGGTTTCCATCTGAGCTCTTGATATTCATACAAGTCGTTCTCTTATCTCCAAAGGTCTCTTTAATTTTCCTGTAGGCGGTATCTATCTTACCCCTAGTGAGATAAGTCTCTACATCCTTACAATTGTCCTCTAGCCATCCCTGCTTAGCCATTTTGCACTTCCTGTCGATCTCATTTTTGAGACGTTTGTATTCCTTTTTGCCTGTTTCACTTACTACATTTTTGTATTTTCTCCTTTCATCAATTAAATTCAATATTTCTTCTGTTACCCAACGATTTCTACTAGCCCTCGTCTTTTTACCTACTTGATCCTCTGCTGCCTTCACTACTTCATCCCTCAAAGCTACCCATTCTTCTTCTACTGTATTTATTTCCCTCATTCCTGTCAATTGCTCCCTTATGCTCTCCCTGAATCTCTGTACAACCTCTGGTTCTTTTAGTTTATCCAGGTCCCATCTCCTTAAATTCCCACCTTTTTGCAGTTTCTTCAGTTTTAATCTACAGGTCATAACCAATAGATTGTGGTCAGAGTCCACATCTGCCCCTGGAAATGTCTTACAATTTAAAACCTGGTTCCTAAATCTCTGTCTTACCATTATATAATCTATCTGATACCTTTTAGTATCTCCAGAGTTCTTCCATGTATACAACCTTCTTTCATGATTCTTAAACCAAGTGTTAGTTATGATTATGTTGTGCTCTGTGCAAAATTCGACCAGGCGGCTTCCTCTTTCATTTCTGTCCCCCAATCCATATTCACCTACTATGTTTCCTTCTCTCCCTTTTCCTACACTCGAATTCCAGTCACCCATGACTATTAAATTTTCGTCTCCCTTCACAATCTGAATAATTTCTTTTATTTCATCATACATTTCTTCAATTTCTTCGTCATCTGCAGAGCTAGTTTGCATATAAACATATACTACTGTAGTAGGCGTGGGCTTCGTATCTATCTTGGCCACAATAATGCGTTCACTATGCTGTTTGTAGTAGCTTACCCGCATTCCTATTTTCCTATTCATTATTAAACCTACTCCTGCATTACCCCTATTTGATTTTGTGTTTATAACCCTGTAGTCACCTGACCAGAAGTCTTGTTCCTCCTGCCACCGAACTTCACTAATTCCCACTATATCTAACTTCAACCTATCCATTTCCCTTTTTAAATTTTCTAACCTACCTGCCCGATTAAGGGATCTGACATTCCACGCTCCGATCCGTAGAACGCCAGTTTTCTTTCTCCTGATAACGACATCCTCTTGAGTAGTCCCCGCCCGGAGATCCGAATGGGGGACTACTCTACACAACAGTATTTTAAAGGACTATGCTATTGTACTAAGTGTAGCCATACATAAGAAAACAGTACTGAAATTACTGTTCTGCTAATTTACATTCCCTATAGATGAGTAGCATTTCTACCTTCTCTTCGTTGGTGTACGTTCTACTCGCACAACTCTTCTACTGACGATGGTTGACGGAGTGATGGTTTAGTATTGTACTTATGTTTACATTTATCCTCTGTCAATGTCAGAACGTGGATGTGTTCCATTACCCCGAGTACCTGCACTAAGCGCTGGGAACGTCAACGCCGGTGTTGTGTTATGTAATTAATAACGTTGTGTTTCAGTGAATGGTACACTGTGATACATTTTTGAATAGGTCTTTAGGAGAGGAAATGAATTACTGAATAAAAAATACAGTGTGCCATTTAAAAATGTTGTACCGCTGTTCATATCTTCGTAAGAAACAAAGCTGCCACGAAGGCAATCATGCAGATTGATGTCCCCCTGACGGCTAAAGAACATTCACTTGAAACATTTTCTAATTTGCGTCTGGACTAACAGTTATTTAGGGTGGTTAAGATAAATGGGACACCTTCTTTAAAAAATATGTGTGTAATCTTATGGGACTTAACTGCTAAGCTCATCAGTCCCTAAGCTTACACACTACTTAACCTAAATTATCCTAAGGACAAACACACACACCCATGCCCGAGGGAGGACTCGAGCCTCCGGCCGGACCAGCCGCACAGTCCATGACTGCAGCGCCTTAGACCGCTCGGCTAAGACACCTTCTTTACTAGAACCAAATTGCGCCATTACTAGTTTCGAAGTAATGCCTCCGCATTTTTTATGTGTAAACTCTTAAGACTATTTAAATAGAAAAAAGCTTTATTAACTTTCTACGTCGTCATTCTTCATATCTACATATCTATTGCTCAACATAGTCACCCTGGCGACGATCCCACTTCTACCAATGTTAGATCAGTTTGTTGATACTCTCACAGTAGAATGCTTGACTCTTTTGATGCAACCACAACTTGAGATCTTTTGGCACCGCTTCATCACTATGAAACTGAAGTCGTTGGAGGTTTTCTTTAAGTTTTGGAAACAAATGAAAATCGGATAGGGTGAAGTGGAGAATGGCTGGAGGATGATCGACGACAGTGAGCGCAAGGCGGTGGATTACTTGAGATGGCGCAGCGCTCACGTGTGTCCTGGCATTGTCACTGCGAACCAGAGGTGCTCCACGTGTGGACGAATTCAACACGCACCGACATAGTTACATTACACACCACCATATTACACAATACAACTCGGAGGCCTCTAGCGTCAGAGGGCTGGAATTATGTAGACATGAAGAATAAAGATGTAAAATGTTAATGACGTTTGTTTTATTTGAGAAGCTTTAAGTATTTTCACATAAAAATGAGGTGTTTCTTTTTTTCAGCTGACTTCGTTGTGTATTGGCCTTCAAGTAACTCAACTCTCATGGAGATTAATTTTAATTCTGATATTTTAACGACGCTTTGCTCAATTTTTGAGAAAAGGGAAATACTGTTGATGAAGCACAGTGACTAGTTCAGTTATTGGGAAATAGGTATCAAATCAGGAAGCGTTTTAGAAGAATCCAAATGATGACATATGCCCAATACAAGATCCAATCATTGTAACATATTTAGTCTATAAATATAATTTCTCTCAGTCTAGTTTCATCAAAGAAAAAAAATCTACGGTACTATATACATTGCGTTTTTGGGTTATGTTTGTAACAATCCGTTTATCTTAACCGTTCTCTTAATATTTTTAAATATTTCATTACCCTCCCTTTTTTAAAAGATGGCTGTTACAAATTCTGTACATATACTTGTATTATTTGTAAAAGGGACGAAATCGACGTCTCATAACGCGGAAGTGGAAGATTAATCACGAATGTTACAGAAAAAAAGGACTAAAAATACAACTTTATGAGACGACATACATTTGATGTAAATACCCACAATATGTTTTCGTCAAATTTAGAAGACCTATTGCCAAATTATTGACATAGAACTCATTTATTCTGTTTTCTGTTGTAGAAAAAAGTAAGATATATGGTCATCGACTTTTCCGTAGCGCTCATCATGATACTTTGGACCGAATACTGCTAGGCGGATTTTCCACTGCATGGAAACCATACCCTCACGTAACTACCCCTTCACTTCGTCATAGAGGAGGGATTACAATAAAATTTTTGTTTGGAATCTTTTGGTTCCGTAAAAACCGAATCATTCCAAAGTTTCTCAAGAGAAAAGCATTAGGACATTGAGTTATTTGGTCAAGCGTGTTAATAGATATCTACTGATATGTCAATATTTGCGCAGAAAACGAAAGGGAAAACCATAGAAACTTGTTGGAATGTCCTTAAAATTCTTCCGTCATTGAGTATCACTTACCAATTTAGCATTTTACTGTTAATAATACTGTGCTACAGAGGGTGCTAACATTGCCTAGAAGTGTCCATTCATTAGTTTAATAATAAAGACAATTTAGAATAAAATGATTACTAGAAAAATGCGTTTAATCCTAAGGGGGGGGGGGGGGAGAGAATGTTTGCTTGGTGTGTGCGGCAGAACGCTTGCAGGAGCAAACAAATAACGATGAAAGTCGATGACATGCAATGAGGTGACAAAAGTCATGGGGTACCTCCTAATATCATAGCTGATATCCTTTTGCACGGGATAGTGCAGAAGCTCGACGTGGCATGGACTCAACAAGTCTTTGGAAATTACCTGCAGAAATATTGAACCATGCCGATTCTGTAGCCGTCCATGATTGCGAAACTGTTTCAGCACAGAAATTTTTGCACTAACTGACCTCTCGATTGCTTCCCATAAATAACACTGTTCGACATGGGTTCTATTTCTGATATTAAAGTATGTGCTTCTAGACCATTTTACCGTGGGAAATTCAAATATGTAAACAAAATATCGTTGTCAGGGATACTTTTTATATAATATATATATATATATATATATATATATATATATATATATACATTTCATGGCAAACACAGAGACGTTATAGAGAAATACGGGTATGTTGCCGCATCCAGTAGTGATAGAACGTGATAATTTCTTGTGCAACAGCAGGTGGGAAGAATCAGACATCATTAGGTTATCCCCCGCCACACCTATTTCATTAAGACCACCTGAAACATTTCATTAACTCGAACGGCGACAGCCGGTCGCTGCCTCGGCAGTAAAGCTTCACGCCTCCTAGGTGCAGGTGCATCGAGTTTACAACAGTGGTGTTAGCCGCAATTTGTGTCAGTCTTAACGAGTGGGTGTTTTGGCTGACAAGTAACTGTCTGTCATATTTCCGAGCACGGTTGAATTTTTTAGTTCGTGTGTGTAAACTGATTGAGCCTGGCGCTGAAGGTAAAACGACTACTTGTTTTTACACATCAGCGTTCCTCTAGTTCCCTACTATTAATTTAATACAGGTGTATTACCAAAGTGGTATTTTTAAATTTGCAGAAATGCCACATCGTCGTGGATGTCAACTTCTGCTACATCTGTGGGAAGTTCACTTTTGCCAGAAATAGGAAGAAAATTTCTTCAATCATAAAGAAAGCATACAAACATTACTTTGGAGTAGAGGTAGGAGACCAAGATAAAGAACGGGCACCACATTTCTGTTGTGATACATGTTACTGCAAACTAATTCAGTGGTGGAAAGGTAAAGAGAATGTGGCGTTTTTTGCTGTTCCCATGGTGTGGAGGCAGCCTAAGGACCATCTTACTGATTGTTATTTCTGTCTAACAAAAATTCAGGGTTTTACAAACAAAAAGTCGAAGAGGCACATTGTTTACCCAGATCTGCTTTCAGCGAGAATGCCAGTGCAGCATTCGGACAACCTTCCAGTACCTTCAGGAGCACGAGGTCAAATTCCGAGTGACAGTGAAATAAGTAGTACTGAAGAAATCACAGATGATGATTCTTTATATCACTGCACAAGTGAGTCATCGCCACATTTGCTAACACAGGCAGATTTAAATGATTTAATACGCGATCTAGGACTAAGTAAACAAAAGGCGCAGTTGCTTGATTCAAGATTACAAGAGTATAATATACTGCACCAAAGTGCTAAAATCAGTGTGCTCAGGCACAGAGAATATGCCTTTTTTTTCTTATTTTTCAACTGACGAAGCACTGACATTTTGCAATGACGTTGCTGGCCTGATGAAAGTGTTGAACTTCACTTATATTTCACAGAAGTGGAGACTTTTCATAGATGCATCGAAAACAAGTCTGAAGGGTGTTTTGCTCCATAACAGAAATAAAATACCCTCTGTTCCAGTAGCTTACGCTAGTTTGACAAAAGAGAATTACGAATTCGTACAAAGGATTCTAAATTCATTAAATACAATGAACACAAATGGAAAATATGTGCAGATTCCAAGGTAATTGCTATGGTACTGGGAATGCAACAAGGCTACACAAAGTATGCCTGTTTTCTTTGCGAGTGGGATAGTCGAGGCCGAAATTCTCACTACGTGAAAAAGAAATGGCCTAGGCGAAGATGGAAAGTTGGCGAAAAGAATGTACAACGTGAAAGTCTGGTAGCTCCTGAATATATACTACTTCCACCGCTTCACATCAAAGTTGACCTGATGAAACAATTCGTGAAGGCCATGGATCCAACAGGTTGTGGGTTTGCATATCTAGCTACCAAATTCCCCCGTCTTTCAGCTGCAAAAATAAAGGATGGTGTATTTGTGGGCCCACAAATCAGGGAGCTGCAGAAAGATGCAAATTTTGAAGCATGTTTAACTGATAAAGAAAAAACTGCATGTGACTGTTTCAAGATGGTGTCGGAAAACTTCCTCGGAAGAAGAAGAGCTACTAACTACAAAGCAATGGTGCAGCATATCAGGATTTGGGGTGCAATATGTCTTTGAAGGTACATATGATGGACTCTCATCTGGACTACTTCACAGAGAGTTGTAGTGACCTTTCGAATGAACATGGGGAAAGATTCCATAAAGACATTTCTACCACAGAAAGGCGCTATGAAGGGTAGTGGGTACCTTCTATGTTAGCAGATTATTGCTGGAATATCATTCGAGAGAAGAAAGATTCACAATACAAGAGAAAAAAGTGATGTGCATTACAAGGCAGTGGCTCATTGTTTGTCAATTTTCTGTAATTTCTCATGTCAAATAAATTCATCAAAGTGTGTACACAAAGGTTACTGTGTTATATGTTAGATCCCACCCTCCATTAATGTGATGAACTTATAATATCATAAAGATGTGCATTTGTTTGTCGAATTTCACCTCACGTTTGCTGCACTATATCAGAAACTGAAAAGAGAAATAAAATTGCGATTACTCATAAACTATCCCTGACAGAAAAAAACCAAAAACAGTTTTCACTTCAGCACTCAAAATACAACTAGGATCACAATATTTTTTATCAGAAATAGAAAAAAAAGGTTTTTTTTCTGTAGAACAGTGTAATCGATTGGATTTATATGGGGCGACCTCGGTGAGCAAACCATTCGCTCGAAATGTCCAGAATGTTCTTTAAACCATTCACGGACAATGGTGACCCAGTGACATGGCACGTTCTTATCCGTAAACATCCCATCGGTTTTTTTTTTTTTGGGGTGGGGGGGGGGGGGGGAACATGAAGTCCATGAATGGCTGCAAATGGTCTCCAAGCAGCCCAACATCCGGAAGACCTAGTCCATTCTATGTACAAGCACAGTCCACATAATTATGGATCCATCATCAGCTTGGACAGTGCCTTGTTGACAACTTGGGACCATGGCTTCGTGGGGTCAGCGTCACACTCGAACCCTACCATCAGCTCTTACCAACTGAAATCAGGACTCATCTGACCAGGCCACGGTTTTCCAGTCGTCCAGTCGATATGGCCACGAGTCCAGGCGAGACCCTTCGGGTGATGTCGTGCTGCTCGCGTCGGTCGTCTGCTGCCATAGTCCATTAACGGCAAATTTCGCCGCACTGTGGTAACGGATACGTTCCTGGTACGTCCTATATTCATTTCTGTGGTTGTTTCACGCAAAGTTGCATTTCTGTTAGCACTGACAACTCTACGCAAACATCGCTGCTCTCGGTCGCTAAATGAAGGCCGTCGGTCACTACGGTGTCCTTGGTGAGAGGTAAAGCTTGAAATTTGGTATTCTCGGCTCACTCTTGGCACTGTGGTTCTCGGAATATTGAATTGCCTAACCATTTCCGAAATTGAATGTCTAGCTCCAACTACCAATCCACTTTATATGTCTCTTAATTCCTGTCGTGCGGTCACAATCACGTCGGCAACCTTTTCATATGAATCACCTCCGCAAAAATGACAGCTCCGCCAATGTACTGTCGCTTTATATTTGGTGTACGCCATACTGCCGCCATCTTTATATGTACGTATCACTACCCCGTGACTTCTATCACCTCAGTGTGAAATCAAAACAAATACTTAAAAACGCTTAAAATTGGGTTTTGGAAAGATATTGCGAACTTATTAGCTCTTCACCCCTCTTTGCAACATCATGTGTAGCTTATTTTCGAACGACTTGCTGCATATTTATGAGAGTGGCACTGCTTCTAATGAGCGCGAATATTTTGCGATTGTTTTTTCTCTTCTGTAATCAAGTCCATCTTCTTTTAGTATAGGCAATCCATTGGTCAGCATAGTTAGGTTTTGAATTGTGTTGATCTGTGTAGCGAAGAATAAATGATAATACAGAGACAGTTAACCAAATCTACATCTACATCTACATCTACATGACTACTCTGCAATTCACATTTAAGTGCTTGGCAGAGGGTTCATCGAACCACAATCATACTATCTCTCTACCATTCCACTCCCGAACAGCGCGCGGGAAAAACGAACAACTAAACCTTTCTGTTCGAGCTCTGATTTCTCTTATTTTATTTTGATGATCATTCCTACCTATGTAGGTTGGGCTCAACAAAATATTTTCGCATTCGGAAGAGAAAGTTGGTGACTGAAATTTCGTAACTAGATCTCGCCGCGACGAAAAACGTCTTTGCTTTAATGACTCCCATACCAACTCGGGTATCATATCTGACACACTCTCTCCCCTATTACGTGAAAATACTAAACGAGCTGCCCTTTTTTGCACCCTTTCGATGTCCTCCGTCAGTCCCACCTGGTAAGAATCCCACACCGAGCAGCAATACTCTAACAGAGGACGAACGAGTGTAGTGCAAGCTGTCTCTTTAGTGGACTTGTTGCATCTTCTAAGTGTCCTGCCAATGAAACGCAACCTTTGGCTCGCTTTCCCCACAATATTATCTATGTGGTCTTTCCAACTGAAGTTGTTCGTAATTTTAACACCCAGGTACTTAGTTGAATTGACAGCCTTGATAATTGTACTATTCATCGAGTAATCGAATTCCAACGGATTTCTTTTGGAACTCATATGGATCACCTCACACTTTTCGTTATTTAGTGTCAACTGCCACCTGCCACACCATACAGCAATCTTTTCTAAATCGCTTTGCAACTGAAACTGGTCTTCGGATGACCTTACTAGACGGTAAATTACAGCATCATCTGCGAACAATCTAAAAGAACTGCTCAGATTGTCACCCAGATCATTTATATAGATCAGGAACAGCAGAGGTCCCTGGACCCTTCCCTGGGGAACACCTGATATCACTTCAATTTTACTCGATGATTTGCCGTCTATTACTACGAACTGCGACCTTCCTGACAGGAAATCACGAATCCAGTCGCACAACTGAGACGATACCCCATAGGCCCACAGCTTGATTAGAAGTCGCTTGTGAGGAACGGTGTCAAAAGCTTTCCGGAAATCTAGAAATACGGAATCAACTTGAGATCCCTGTCGATAGCGGGCATTACTTCGTGCGAATAAAGAGCTAGTTGCGTTGCACAAGAACGATGTTTTCTGAAACCATGCTGATTACGTATCAATAGATCGTTCCCTTCGAGGTGATTCATAATGTTTGAATGCAGTATATGCTCGAAAACCCTACTGCAAACCGACGTCAATGATATAGGTCTGTAGTTCGATGGATTACTCCTAATACCCTTCTTAAACACTGGTGCGTCCTGCGCAATTTTCCAATCTGTAGGTACAGATCTATCGGTGAGCGAGCGGTTGTATATGATTGCTAAGTAGGGAGCTATTGTATCAGCGTAATCTGAAAGGAACCTAATTGGTATACGATCTGGACCTGAAGACTTGCCCGTATCAAGCGATTTGAGTTGTTTCGCAACCTCTAAGGTATCTACTTCTAAGAAACTCATGCTAGCAGCTGTTCGTGTTTCAGATTTACGAGTTCACTGCGTCCTACGTTTACAGAGAAGCAAAGCTGACAGTTTGTCATCAAAATGTCAAACGAATTATGGATGGTGATGCTGCTATCAAAGGTCAACACCATACTGACAGTTTACTTGATAACGCTTAACTGCTTGCTGCTGGTGATACGGACGCTGATGAGGATTAAAGGGAATCATCTCCTTCTGATGAAATGTTACCCATATTTCTGTGTGTGGTAAATCAACACATTTTGAAATTCGTAGGTCACAGAAAATTCCAGAGCGATTGACACTCATGTCTTCGAGGCCAACATCACGCCCATACAAAGAAAGAGCATGTTCTCTATCAATTTACCGACATTCCGATCACAGGTTCTAACAGCTGATGAAATTATTAAGCGGATGACCACACGACCTTTAAGTAAGAACATAATAAGTAAATTTCTCACAGTAAGTTAATTACGCTCAAAATTTAAAAACACCAATATATTGTGGAAGGATAGGAAAATCAGACAGTGATCTCAGAATATTAATAAAATTCCTAATGAGACTTGCGTGGCTCTTGTTTGTGCCATATCTCATTTTACATCCTGTTTTTACTGTACTACCACCTTTTCACTGAGTTTCCGCCTTGACAGCCCGTGAGAGGCAGCAGCGGCGCTTATCTATATAAGCCATGGAGTATTACCTTTGCTGACTGCTATTACTTCCCAGTTGTCGTGTGTTTGGAGTTAGTTCGGTTCTGTCAGTGAGTTGGGAGGCGCTAGCAGTGCAGTTCTGACCTGGCAATGTTTGACTTCGGACGCGGCAGAAGTTCAGTCGGAGCGCGGCTGCAGTGAGGTCCGGACAGCCATGACTCACCCGATAGTTGCTGATACATATCACTTGGGTGTGGACCACCTTGGTTGGTCGTCGGTCGGTCGTCTTGTCGGACGACGTGTATGTTGGCCAGCGATCGCTTATGGGTTGCCTGCGTGTGCCGGCTCGTGATTCGTCCTTGTTATTGCGCAGTCGCTGCCTGCTGTCTCCGTGCTGATGTGTGGCACTCAGTCGGTTGGCGTTGAGCAGCGAGGAAATCTCCGCGGTGCGTAATTTGGCCTGGCCCGCTGGTGGTCTCTACACAGTGTCCGAGCGTGTGGGCTGTTCCTTTTGCTACGAGGTCTGTGGCTCACCGACCCTGGGCACGAAAGTAGAGTTTGGATTTAATATACCAGCAAGTCAAGACTGTTCACATTGAGCTGTTTGGTTCTCGTTGTTGGCTGTTGGGACATTCCTGCGAGCAACAACGTGTGTGTTCAAGTTGGCGAAGGTTCAGCCACCATCCGGTGGAGTCTAACGGTATTTGGTCACTTGCAATTGAAGTGCACCAGCGGAATTTTCTGCCTCATGCCCGTTAACGTTCTGATTACCTGCCCTGGCTGTTGACGTAAATTTACGTAGTGTCCTTTCCTCACCGTGTTGTCGCTGTCTAGCACGGTGTGTAGTTTGACAGCTTAATGTATGCTTGGTTGTGGGCGTCCATGCCTTTTACGTTTGCATTGAACTCCCGGTTTTGTGCTGGTCGAGTGGAGCGCAAGTTACCTTGTTGGTGGGTCCGTTGACTGTCTGTTGGTTGGGTTGTCGTCAGATCGAGAATGGTTGAGCCGACTGCCTGCCTCACCTAAGCGAACGTTACTATTTCATGTGCTGACCGACCCCCGAAACTTCTGAGCGCCGTTAGCTGCGCTGCCTTTTCTTATTTTCTGTTGCGTGTATTTGTATGGCTCATAGCCGATGGTCTTGAATTAAAGTTGAATTGTTTTTAGTGGTGTTTTAAGTCATGGGCCTTCATCCGCTTTAAAATTAAAAGCTTCTTGCTTATCAGGTGTTAGATTGTTTGAGCCTTTTGCCTGATTAATGTATTGTTTAAAGATAAAGCCTTGGGCCTTCTGCCTACTCAAAAATTATTTTACTTGTGTTTTTATTCATAGACCTTCAGAAGTTTTAATATTAAAATTCCTTGCTTGTCAAGTGTTAGATTGTTTGGGTCCTTCAGCCTAATTTAAGATAAGGCTTTTTAAGATGGCAAGAACCATGCCCCTTACATGAAGTTTGTGCATGTACTGATTTTAGTGGTAGAATGTCTAGTTTATATGTGCCTATATTTTGTGTTTTTATTATTAATAATGATGTCTTGCCTCTCGATGTTGTGAAAGTGAAGTGCACTATATTATTTTGTAAAAACACACGATTAAAGAATGTAAAACAAGTATTTTTGGGCGTACCCCTACGAAAAGATAGATTAGGGACTCTGTAAGTTACAGGAAGGTTCACCGTAATTGCGTCTCCGTCATTGGAGAACATATTTAACGTGGCCAGTCCCGTAGGTCGTTACGTGGACGCACCGACGCATCTCGTGTGCCCCTGAATACGTAAGAGGTGGACAGCTATGCGCAGTTGCGTGAATTAGCGCACCCAGTGCATGTTAAAATGAACCGGATGTAATCATCTACAGAGCCAACAGCAGCATTAATACGCCAGAAATACTTGTTGATACCAAGAGAGTGTAACAACTGCGAACGTAAGCAGTGAGCTGTATCTTTGTTGTGCCATTGTGACGTTGCTAATCCGAAACATGTTCACAGGCCTTGTAAAACCATTCGTGACAAAAGGAGAAAACGGGAAGAAAATAGAGGAGAGAAGAGGTGTCGTACACGATAAAGGACGCTATCCAAACTTTCAACAAAAATCTTGATAAGAATGAGACATGTCTAAGTTTGTTGTGTTTTATACATGTTCACAGGCACAATAAGAGGGACGTCTGCCACATAGGGAATTCAGAAGAGGAAACAAGATTAGAGATAAAAAGTAGTAAATAGTAGATATGTAGTCGGGTTGGCCAACACCGTGTTAGTCGTAGAATTTGGCAGTTAGAAATGGTGATGGGATCCTGTCCAGATAATCTTGATTACCTACTCCTTGACTGTGTGTGTGTGAACGACTCTGAGGCAAGTTGTCTTGTACATTTTTATGTTTATGTATAAAAACGTTCTGTTACATTTCTATTTTAATTGATCCTCAAGTTGATTTACAAACAAGTAAAATGATTCCTTTTGTAATGAGACAATTTCATTGTCTTCAATCAAACGTAAAAAAAGAGTACTGATGGTTAAACATGAGAACTTTCCACGTAGTAAAATTAGTTGTCCTAGTGTGTTAAGGTGGCGTAACTGAGCAAGAGGGAGTTGAAGCTACGACACCTGGCACACCACACGCGAGCTAACAAGGAACGAGGACGACAGCAATGAGAAGAACACACATCTGACGATGGTGATGGCATCGAGACCACGCCCTGAATCGTCGGAGCCGGTGGTCAACTCAGCAGCCAAGGAGAGGTGAGATTCAGCACCTCTGTGTACGACAAAGAGGTCGGTCCTGGTCTCTGTACACGGTGCGGATCGGGCCAGCAATGAAAAAGTCCAAGAAGGTTTCTATATTTGTTACTCGCCACGTCAGGTGGAGCGACAGCCCAGCTGAATGGCTCAAATGGCTCTGAGCACTATGGGACTCAACTGCTGAGGTCATCAGTCCCCTAAAACTTAGAACTACTTAAACCTAACTAACCTAAGGACATCACACACATCCATGCCCGAGGCAGGATTCGAACATGTGACCGTAGCGGTCGCTCGGTTCCAGACTGTAGCGCCTAGAACCGCTCGGGCACCCCGGCCGGCAGCCCAGCTGACCTTTTGTGCCTAATGACTCCAACGTTGAGGACCTGAGTTTAAAATGGGCTCTCGTCTGATCACAGTCCCTCCCTTGCTCTAAAACGTCTATTGAAGGAACAATGACCTGCGGCTGAGCTGCGAGAGGTCACCGATCATAGATGCACCGGTGGGGTCTTGTGCCTGTTGGACAAGATTAGATTAGATTAGATTAGATTTACTTTCATTCCAATTGATCTGTAGTGAGGAGATCCTCCAGGATATGGAACATGTCAGAAAAACAACAATACATGACAAACATTTACAACTAAAACAAATAAGCTAATGTACCATTCCACAGCTCCCAAGTGGAATGATCGTCATTTTTTAATGAACACTAAGAGTCATTTTACAAATACTAATGCACTGAATTTAAAATAAAAAAGTTTTTTATTTATTTATAAGGTAATACAACTACTGAAATACTTATTTACAATGAACACATTACTGCACTGAAATGGTGCAGAAGTTAGATTATACTAACACACACACACACACACACACACACACACACACACACACACACAGACACACAAATTTTCAATGAACATATTACTGCACTGAAATTGTGCAGAAGTTATGTTGTACTTATATACAAATCAGTTGGTTTTACTAAGAAATTCATCAATGGAGTAGAAGGAGTTGGCCACCAATAAATCCTTTAGGCTTCTCTTAAACTGAATTTAATTGGTTGTTAAGCTTTTTATGGCTGCTGGCAAGTTATTGAAAATGTGTGTTCCTTAATAATGCACACCTTTTTGTACAAGACTAAGTGAGTTTAAATCCTTGTGAAGATTATTCTTATTTCTAGTATTGATTCCATGAATTGAGCTGTTGGTTTGAAAAAGTGATATATTTTTAATGACAAATTTCATTAAGGAATAAATGTATTGGGAAGCAGTAGTTAGTATCCCTAGTTCCCTAAACAGGCTTCTGCAGGATGTTCTTGAGTTCACACCACATATAACTCTCACTGCACGTTTTTGTGCCCGGAAAACTTTAGCTTGGCTTGATGAATTACCCCAAAAAATAATCCCATATGATATTATGGAATGAAAAAAATGGCTGATCTTTCTAAGACTACACTTGATTTGCTATTTATTGCAATGTTTGTGTTATCGGCAAACAACAACGAGCTCTTAGGTGAGAGCCATCCTGCCTCAAGAAGATGCGGGTGCCTGTGGCGCCATCTCGGCAATCGACGTTGCTCTCTTCTCAACCGTTAGCTATCCCTCAACTTGCTAGTCAGAACTAATGTCACTTCCGTTCCTGCAAGAAACTTGTGCCGTGTGTGTGTGTCAGTGTGGATTCAAATGAATAACATGCGCCTCAACGAACGTAAAGTACTCATTTGTTCTGTTTATGAATGATGTTATAAGAAGGTTATGATTTTATAAATGTGTCATTTGTGAAAACGTCATATATATTCATGCCACGTCTCTTTCTGTTAAAATATGATTTCATACTTATACCTTGTTACAAATACACAACAGTGGTTGCTCAATACACAATGATTCTTTTCATTTTGGTTTGGTTATATATATATATATATATATATATATATAAAGGTACATGTGTGTACACAATCCAGACACTGGACTGGGCCAGATGTTGAATTATGTAAAGATGACACTTACACCATGCACAATATAAACGTCCAGAGACAGTGAGACACAAAAATACCTTGATTTATAAAATGTCAAACGGGCTTTCATATATAATTGAATGAGAACAACCACTATCAACTTCACAAAATGTTACACGAATATTGTTCATGTATGTTTTTAGTAATTTAAGTCTAGTAGGGATGGATAACTGAGAGTGAATGGGCCTTAAGTTCTAATTGCGGGTCTTGCCATTCAAATTACAGGCACAGAGGTGCTTAAACATGTGTATTTGCCCTTTTCGACGTGTGTCATTGTAATATAATTGTAGTTTTCTTTTGAATACTCTGACCAATAATTGTCTCAGGAATCGGCAGAGATTAAAGTAAAATTAAGACGAAATAATGACCACGTCTTTAACAGTAAATCCAGTCACTGAAGGCAGGTAACATAGGAATGAGTGAGAGTTTGCATCAGAGAGGAGGCAGTGGTAATCAATGGCCTGTAACTAATCACGTGAACGGAGTAAGATACCAGTTATGGAGATATTAATTTTGTAGCACAGGTGGTAACACCATACGAGTCATCAACTGTACTACAAAATTGATTTGAAGAGAGGGGCTTTGTAAGATGGCAAGAACCATGACCCTTACATGAAGTCATTAAAGATCATTGAACTCACGTTGAGTGAACAGTAGGGTTGAACAAAAATGACTGACAAGGCACAATGCATTTTGTAGAGGGTATAGTGTGGACATATTGAAATAATTAATGTTGGGTGATGGTTTTAAAGTAATTCACACAACGTGAAAACTTTGTGGAAATGCATCGATTTACTGGAGGCTAGTTTATCCCAGGGAAGTATTCAGAGTTGACCGCAGCCAGGAGCACGCGCAGCTGGGGAGCGGCGAAGGGAAGTGACAATAGGCAGCTTAGGGCGGCTCAAACTCTGAGAAAGCGGTAATAGGGCGCGGCCTCCAGCTGCCTTATGATGAGTGACAGTGAGAGGGTTGTTGACCCCATGCTGGTGTACTGGGAAGCAGACAGAGAACTTGTACGCCTGTTGATAAATGCCCGTCGTCCCGTTTTCAGTGAAACATGTGAGAAAGCCTCACAAAGCTACGGCAGAGTGGTCAGCAGAGCCCAAAATATACATGTTCGTGACTATAGCAACTTCACGCTGAATTCATGGTCTGCAGAGTCTGAAGTAAATCAGGTGAAGAGCGACAGAATGAAATACTCCAGCCTCTGATGGGTACGTAGGATCAAGGAATTTGAAGTACTCTCCTGGGAGACAGAATTCCAGAAAAATTGGTGTTTTGTGCAGACGCTAACCTTGATGGGTGGCCTGGGAGGAGCTAAATAGCAGAAGTTGAGAGGAAGGTAAATTTTGTGGGAATTTGTTCACTTCCCAGAGCAGGCATTGGTCGGCGCTGGGAAGCGACGCATAATTAACGTGACTGGCACTGCAATTGGTGATTTTGCTGGAGGGGAAACCGAGGCGAAGAGTGGACTGGCAGAAATCTCCGTAGAGGCCTACTGTTCCCAACTTGCCTAGAGTGCAGACGTGGCATTCTTTACTCAGCTTCCTGATAGAGAATGAGCATCTCTGCAGTTTAGGACTTAGCAAACGGAACGATTGAGCTTGGAGATAGCAAGTTTTCGTTCAGCTATGTTCTGAGCAAGATAGCTAGGAGTGAATAGACGAGCGCAGCCTTGCAGCACCACGAGGCCGGCCGACATCCGCACAACGACGACGCCCCGCCACTCTGAATTCGGTGATATTGCGTCCACTCTGGCTTGAGTTAGGCCACTAGTTAATTTGTTGGATCAAG
Organism: Schistocerca piceifrons; assembly: GCF_021461385.2. Classification (NCBI taxonomy): domain Eukaryota; kingdom Metazoa; phylum Arthropoda; class Insecta; order Orthoptera; family Acrididae; genus Schistocerca; species Schistocerca piceifrons. The sequence goes on from NC_060142.1 coordinate 642,577,702, forward strand.
TCGGCAAAGTTTCCACGAGGGTTTCATGGGGCGTGTATTGTGGAATTCTTCTCGCACTTCGCATTACGCCTGGGTCAGTCGATAGGAATTAATTTTGATTTATCGTGCTTTACTCCACGTAAACGCAATTTATTACCACTGCCTGTTAGGAGAGTCATGTAATGTGATGATTGAAGGTTGGGAGTTAAAATAAATTTGTGCTAATCGACTGCATCTGTTTTCAATCAAGTAGTTGAAATCCCAAGTCACTTTCTTAATTAATTTTGTGTTCAAGATTTGCACTGGTGTTAAATAGCTGAATATAACATCAATATGCACCCCTTTTCAATTAAAAGTGATCAATTCTGAATCAATTAATGTCAACACTGCCACCGCAGTTCAATCAGGAGTCACAGGGCCCTATTACTTTTTTTACGTTATCCGATATTGCGGCAGTTTTGCACTCTCTGTTGATCTGTTAGTGAATTAGCTGGGGTGAACACACGCCAAAACCATATAAGTGACGGGTGGGGTGTTGCAGCTTTGATGTTTAAATTTATTTTATCTTGAGTTTTAAGTCATGGGGCCTTCAGCCGTTTCTAAATTAAGGATCTTTGTCTTTCCAGCATCAGACTGTTTGGGGCCTTCAGCCTAATTAAAGATAAGGCCTTCTGTCTTGTGTTTTTTAATTTAATTTTACCTTGAGTCTTAAATCATCTGCCTTCGGCCGTCTTCAAATTAAGGTTGTTGTTTTTCCAAGTGTTAGATGATTGGGCTTTCAGTCAAATTATAGAACTTACTTAACGTGAGGCCTTCTGCCTTCTAAATATTTTTTTGTCGTCTGAATTTTGAGTTAATGGCTTTTAGCGACTTTTTTAAAAAAAATTAAAGTGGTTGTGCCCTTAAGACATAAGATAGTGTGGCGTATTCAGCCGATAGCTAAGTTCAAGAATTTGTACCGGTACTGTAATATTTGGTCAAATAAAGTTTTAAGTGTTCGAGTGTAACTGACAGCCGCTCATTTTGGCCCCTTTCCACAACTCCAAATACCTGCCCTGTGCTGCGGGTTTAGCAGGGCGTTCCACCCAATACTGTATCGATCGTTAGGAAAGAAACATTTACTTTGAAATTTTGTTCGTGCCACACACAGTCGCGAAAGTACATGTTTGTCCGCGTGTGCTAACGTTGGCGCTGCTTGGAGAGGGGCAGCCTAATACTCGGAAGGTCCTCATTTCGTCACAGTGTAGTCACTTTGTAGTAGAGACCTAACGGGCGCTATATTTTTACCTAAGGACGCTCACCGCCCAGATCACATCGCAGGCAGAGACGCTAAGGCCCGCATCATTCGTGGCTTATTCGCTTGTCGTTCATTCGCAGCTGGTTATTCGCTCTTTGTTAACGTGAACATTGGTGCAGCAATCTGCTATCATGCTAGACAACAGGATGCACTGACCTCCGTTACCTTGTGCGTTGTCGGCCGGTATCTGTTCGGCCGCACCTTCAAGTACGCGCCCGGCCTGTTAACGTTGCCTCGTTTCCTGCAGCCGTGACCGCGGCACGAGGCCGCTGCCACCAGCGATTACGCCGCTGTCAATGATACCTAAGCATCCCCAGCCCTGAACTCAAGCGGCGGATCTCATTAAGTTCAAACGTTCTTGCACTGGAACCCATTTCGTGTGTTTTCCAGTCCTGTTGAATAACATTCACAGACTTTCATAATGGCTTATGTATCTATATACGTATCTATATACGAGGCGTGTTTTTTAAGTAAATACCATTTTGAAATTAAAAAAAGACGTGGTAAGGTATCTCAATAATTTTATTTTCATACGAAAGCCTTTACCTTAATTTACGCATGGACGCCATTACAATCTGATTCTTCCATGTTTACGTTGTGTACTGAGCTTTTAAGATGCCTCCGATAATCGTGAGTCCCGCCGACTGTGGAGTACGGGCTGTTATAAGATTTCTTAGTGCTAAAGGCTTAAAACGATTGATATTCATCGTGAGATCTGCGGAGTTTACGGAGAAAGCATTATGAGTGTTGGAATGGTAAGAAAGTGGGTGAGAGCATTTAAAAATGTCCGAAAAACTGTGCATGATGAACAACGGAGTGGGCGTCCTTCGCTCGTTAATGAGAGTTTGGTGCAGGAAGTGGACAATAAGGTGAGAGAAAACAGACGCTTTAAGATTTACTCTTTGCGGGATGACCTTCCTAATGTTTCTCGTAGTGTTTTGTATGGCATTGTGACCGAGCACTTGAATTACCTAAAATTGTGCTCACGTTGGGTACCGAAAATGTTGACGGATGTGCACAAAACCAAACGTTTAGACAGTGCATTGACTTTCCTTGAACGGTACCACAACGACGGTGATGATTTCTTAACCCAAATTGTTACGGGCAATGAAACATGGGTGGCCTACGTCACACCAGAATCAAAGCAGCAGTCCATGGAAGTTGAGCAAGAGCATCGTTTTGCTGCAAGACAATGCCCGTCCGCATGTGGCGAATCAGACCAAAGATCTCATCACACCTTTTCGATAAATGGAAATGTCGTGTGGCTAGGGCCTCCCGTCGGGTAGACCGTTCGCCTGGTGCAGGTCTTTCGATTTGACGCCACTTCGGCGACCTGCACCTTTTCGATGGGAAAGTAGATCATCCTCTGTTCTGCACTTGTCAAAACACCTGGGCGGTCAGCGTCTTCAAGACGATTACGAAGTCAAAATAGTGGTGATGCAGTGGATAACAAGTCAGGCGGCAGAGGAGGGTATTCAAAACTGGTAAAACGTTATGACAAGTGCCTCAATATTCATGGAAATTAGGCAGAAAAGTAGATTAAGATACAGGCTTCTATGTAAAAATAAAATTATTGAGATATCTTAGCACGTCTTTTTTTAATTTCATAACAGTACTTACTTAGAAAAAACATCTCGTATATTTCCACATTCAAATCTATTGCTAGCAACTGACGCTACAACTTCAGCAACAAAGCTATGTACACGAAGACAATTTCTGAACTATTTGAAAAAAAGTAAATTAGTTAGAAGCTACGGCGTACATACACTTTATTCAACGTGTAAACGTCACTACAGATATTCGGATTTAGTATATGGTACGTTCGATACGCCTGTTACCATTGGCGATGATGTGGCGCAGACGAATATCGATATTCTGCACGACGCGCTGAACTGTCGGAATATCGATTCTGTCGATGACCTCCTGAATGGGTGTTTTCAGCTCAGCAATAGTTTTGGGCTATTGCTGCACACCTTGTCTTTAATATAGCCCCGCAAAAAGGAGTCGCATGTGTTCAGATCCGGAGAATGTCGCAGCCAGTCGCGGCCCATACCAGTGGTCTCTGGGTACCCCAGAGCCAGAATGCGGTCTTCAAAGCTCTCCTTCAGGACATCATACACACTCCTGCGTCGATAGGATGGAGCTCCGTCTTACATGAACCACATGTTGTCGAAATCAGCGTCACTTTGGATAATGGGGATGAAATCATCTTCCAGAACATTCACGTACGGTTCGGTAGTCACCGTACCATCAAGGAATACCGCACCGATTTTGCCGTGATTGGACATTACACACCACACCGTCACCCGTTGAGACTGAAGAGACTTCTCGATTGCTAAATGCTGCTTCTGAGTCCCCAAAATGAGCCAATTTTGCTTATTGACGAACCCATCTGAATGAAAGTGCACTTCGTTGCTAAACCAAAAAATAAATTCTCATCATGCCCCGCGGTCAACCGTGCGAATGTAACGTCCTAACGCAAACTGTTCAGAAGTTATGATGATTTTATTTCATATAGTTCAATAATTGTCACCCTGTATTATTTCTACTATTTTATGTTAGATGTAAAATACATTACTACCTGAATTCTCCGCTCATGGACAGCATCTGCTCCTCGCCCAAAGAACCACACAGCCCGCAAATGAAGACACAGCACCTTTGAGTCAGACCTTGAGAGTAGAGTCTTGCGGATAATTTCACCGCGTCGCGACATTACGCTATAGTCGGACGCCAGAGTTGAAACCACCCACAGATGGGGGTCTACATTGCGAGCTGCCGGCTAATTAAGCACTGTCGCTAAGTTGGTAAGCGCTATGATCCATGTCATCACTTGTTACACCTCTCAAGAGCTCTAATGGCTGTTTCACAACTGTCATTCTCTCCCTCAGTTTATTTCCCCGAGTCCATATACACTTGGTATTATCTTCCTTGTTGCTTACGCAAGCGTGTTAGTTACTTCGTCTGCTGCCTACTTGTCGTTCCGTTTCAGCTGTTACAGGCTGGAGCAAGCAAACGTCTTTACCTATTCAATACATTTTTATGTAAAATCTTTTCCATGTGTAACATGGTTATTTCCACTTACAGTCCGGCGTTATGGAATAGTGACTTCCACAATGGAATGGCTATCACAATTTTATTTGAGTTTGAAGAATAAAGGCTAACTTAATTGTTTATTCTCTGTAACTATTCCGCCTGTTGCACTGTCTTCATGCAGCAAGTTTCGGTAGAAACACCTGCGCTAAGACGAGAAGTCCAACTCTACCACACTCATGACGACGGGAGAATTTCGCTTGAAGTGCTGGATTGCTTACCTGGGAGCAGAGAAGGAAGCGACGGTTAGGAACTCAGGCCTAGTCAGACTAAAATTTTTGTTATTCCACCGACAGGATTTCACTAATTCGTTCATCTTATATGAAATTCTACCAGATTAACCGAACTGCCTATTCTCAGATTAACCCTAGCTGTCACAATTTCCTCATATATTTATCTTAGAACTACGTTCTACCAACTGAAGAAAGCTGCATACTGCTTGTCTTTCCAAAATTCAGAAGAAATGTGCGTAATGAATACCATAGCAGAATCATATATTTATTAAAACCAGCAGTAGCCATATTGGAATCAGCTATCCCCCCAAAAGGAAGCTGTCTACTGCAGTCTCCGGAATATACATTATTTCATTAGCATCCCCTTAAAAACACCACGTCGGCATGTTCAGCTACATTAAGCTGTGGCGATGTCACAGCACTTAAGAAGGGATAGAGCTCGTCCCTCTTCTGCGCTGCTCCTGGATTCGTCACCCAGTTTTCTGTGGTTTTTGCAAATACCGTGTGGGGCCAGTAATGAGATAAAAACATATATGTTTGAAAACGAACTAGCACCTTTGCTGCTACTTTCATGCCCAGTCGGAGCTTGTACGCCGTTTGTAGTGATCTGATTGACAACAGACTGACAAATTCTACTATTTCTTCCCTCGATTTTGCTTCATACTTAAACGTAATGATGAAACTATAAGCGTTGACTTCTAGGTACTACATCCATACAACTATTTTAAATCGTGCAGATATTAGTTTCGATTTCCACAAGGACCATTCAAGCGCAAAACTTTTCTGTGTTTATCTCATTATGAGATATAACAGCTATACAGTGTGTTACACTGAAGCGCCAAAGAAACTGGTATAGGCATGCGTTTAAATACAGAGATATGTAAATAGCCAGAAATACGGCATTGCGTCGGCAACGCCTATATAAGACAACAAGTGTCTGGTGCAGTTGTTAGATCGATTACTGCTGCTAAAATGGTATGTTATCAAGATTTAAGTGAGTTTGAACGTGGTGTTGTACTCGGTGCATGAGCGATGGGACACAGCATCTTCGAGGTAGCGAGAAGTGGGGATATTCCCGTACGACCATTTCATGAGTGTACTGTGAATATCAGGAATACGGTTAAACATCAAATCTCCGACATCGCCCTGCGGCCGGAAAAAGATCCTGCAAGAACGGAGCCAACGACGATTGATGAGAATCTTTCAATGTTACAGAACTGCAACCCTTCTTCAAATTGCTGCAGATTTCCATGCTGGGCCATCAACAAGTGTCAGCGTGCGAACCATTCAACGACACCATCGATATGGGCTTTCGAAGCCGAACGACCACTCGTGTACCCATGATGACTGCACGACACAAAACTTTACGTCTCTCCTGGGTCCGTCAACACCGAAGGTGGACTGTTGATAACAGGAAACAAGCTGCCTGGTAGGACGAGTCTCGTTTCAAATTGTATCGAGCGGATGGCCTTGTACTGGTATGGAGACAACCTCATGAGTCCATGGGCCCTGCATGTCAGCAGGGGAGTATTTTTTTCCAGTTGTGATGGTGTGGGGCGTGTGCAGTTGGAGTGATATGGGACACCATATACGTCTAGATAGGACTCTGACAGATGACACGTATGTGTGCATCCTGTTTGGTCACGTTCATCTATTCATGCGCATGTGCATTCCGACGGACTTGGGAAATTCTAGCAGGACAATGCGACACCCCACGCGTCCAGAATTGCTGCAGAGTGGCTCCAGGAACACTCTTCTGAGTTTAAACATTCCGCTGAGCACGAAACTTTCCAGACATGAATATTATTGAGCATATCTGGGATGCCTTGCAGCGTGCTGTTCAAAAGAGATTTCCACCCCCCCGTACTGTTACGGATTTATGGACAGCCCTGTAGGATTCATGGTGTCAGTTCCGTCCAGCACTCCTTCAGAGATTAACCCAGTCCATGCCACGTCACGTTGCGGCACTTCTGCACGCTCGCTGGGGCTTACACGATATTAGGTAGGTGTCCAGTTTCTTTGGCTCTTCATTGTAAACAGCTCTCACTTGATAGAGCTCTTGGCAAGAATCTAGTACAAACGACACTGCATGAAATTGCATTTAATTATTTACTACCTGATGTTACCTGCACTGTCGTAGCAGCGCCAAGAATTGGATAACGCCTATCAGTATGGACTATACGTTTTGCGTAAATTCATCTGCACTTCAACATTTTACCTGCTGCCCATCAGAAAATAAACATTAATGGCTTACTTGTGCCATGTATACTTGGAGGTACTAATCAACTGAGAAAGATGCTACTGATAATGGGTATAATTTATATTTTGCAAATACGTAAATACTGATGTAATGTTGTTCAGTACACTGTCCTCAATCATCGATAGAAATTTCTCCACTCATACCCCTAACGTCCTAACACATTGCATATTAATCAGGTTTTTTATACACTGACATATTTATAGACAGCATGAGTTTGCATGGTGCCAAATGTTAGAAAATACACTACTGGCCTTTAAAATTGCTACACCACGAAGATGACGTGCTACAGACGTGAAATTTAACCGACAGGAAGAAGATGCTGTGATATGCAAATGATTAGCTTTTCAGAGCATTCACACAAGGTTGGCGCCGGTGGCGATACCTACAACGTGCTGACATGACGAAAGTTTCCAATCGACTTCTCACACACAAACAGCAGTTGACCGGTGTTGCCTGGTGAAACGTTCTTGTGATGCCTCGTGTATGGAGGAGACATGCGTACCATCACGTTTCCGACTTTGATAAAGGTCGGATTGTACTCTATCACGATTGCGGTTTATAGTATCGCGACGTTGCTGCTCGCGTTGGTCGAGATAAAATGACTGTTAGCAGAATATGGAATCGGTGGGTTCAGGAAGGTAATACGGAACGCCGTGCTGGATCCCAACGGCCTCGCATCACTAGCAGTCGAGATGACAGACATCTTATCCGCTTGGCTGTAACGGATCGTGCAGCCACTTCTCGATCCCTGAGTCAACAAATGGGGACGTTTGCAAGACAACAACCATCTGCATGAACAGTTCGACGACGTTTGCAGCAGCATGGACTATCAGCTCGGGGACCATGGCTGCGGTTACCCTTGACACTGGGTCACAGACAGGATCGCCTGCGATGGTGTACTCAGCGACGAACCTGGGTGCACGAATGGCAAAACGTCATTTTTTCGGATGAATCCAGGTTCTGTTTAAATAATCATGATGGTCGCATCTGTGTTTGGCGACATCGCGGTGAACGCACGTTGGAAGCGTCTATTCGTCATCGCCATACTGGCGTATCACCCGGCGTGATGGTATGGGGTGCCACTGGTTACACGTCTCGGTCACCGCTTGTTCGCGTTGACGGCACTTTGAACAGTGGACGTTACATTTCAGATGTGTTACGACCCGTGGCTCTACCCTTCATTCGATTCCTGCGAAGCCCTATATTTCCGCAGGATAATGCACGACCGCATGTTGCAGGTCCTGTACGGACCTTTCTGGATACAGAAAATGTTCGACTGCTGTCCTGGCCAGCATATTCTCCAGATCTCTCACCAATTGAAAACGTCTGGTTGAAGGTGGCCGAGCAACTGGCTCGTCACAATACGCCAGTCACTTCTCTTGATGAACTGTGGTATAGTGTTGAAGCTGCATGGGCAGCTGTACCTGTACACGCCATCCAAGCTCTGTTTGATTCAATGCCCAGGCGTATCAAGGCCGTTATTACGGCCAGAGGTTATTGTTCTGGGTACTGATTTCTCAGGATCTATGCACCCAAATTGCGTGCAAATGTAATCACATGTCAGTTCTAGTATAAGATATTTGTCCAATGAATACCCGTTTATCATCTGCATTTCTTCTTGGTGTAGCAATTTTAATGGCCCGTGGTGTAAGTACTTCTTTACCTTTCTCAAGCCGATTTCAAAATGTTCTTTTTGCGTACAGCTTTTATGTAATGGTATGAAGCAGTTTTATTTTTAGTCATATTATTATACTAGGATAGCAAACTGGGTACCCAAAAAATCTCTGCTATTCATATGAGTGTGTTAGGCGGGCGAATCAAAAAAAAATTACATTGTAAAGTTTTGGCCTAATCAGACACATTTTGTGTCAGTGATTAAAAACATCATGCATGAACCACTTGTAGACCATAAATAATGTATTACATACATTGGCTGTATGAAGGATTTTGTAAGGGCTTTCCCACGAGTTGGTTTCTGCTTTAAGTACCTTTCTATGAACTCAGTCAAAAAAATTAAAAATGAAATGTATAAATAAATAAACCTTGAATATTTTGGCCTTCAAGATGATGAGGAAACATTAAGCTGAGAACAGAATGAATTTTATAAATTATGCTGCATGGACTGCTTTGAAGTCTGATATGAAACACTTTCTGAGGAATACAAAACATCAAAATTACTAGGACACAGTCAAACTCACGTTGGAAAATTTCGAGAAGTTGGTTTTTAATATGATTGTGAAAGCCTACTTTAATCATTTTGTGGTGTTGCGGTTCTTCTTCTTATGTCCGTGCTTGCTATGACAACAGGACGAGGAATTCCGCCTTATGCAGGACACCTTTCCAGTTTTGTTTTACCCAGGTATGTTTCAGCACTTTTTGTGCTATCTTCTGTGGGTTATTTTTTCTTTTCTTAGTGTAAAGTTGTTGTTACATATTGACATTTAGCGAAACTGTTGGTACATAATGTTTACAATTGTGAGTGAATACTTGTTGTAAAATATTATACATTATTTGTTCATAGTTCACAGTTGAGATATGTATTAACGACCTGATGCACTGTGTGTTGTTTATAACATTATGTCTAAAGTTCTAGTTATAGCGTAATTGGTAAAAGAGTGTATGTATGCATTAGTTTACATACCTTACATGGTGCTATTGGATATACACTCTTTTGCTAACTACACTACAACTAGAACTTTAGACATAATATTATAAACAGCACAGAGTGCATCAGGTTGTTGACACAAACCTTAACTGAGAACTATGAACAAATGATGTATAATATTTTTACGACAATTATTCATTCACAATTGTAAACATTGTCCATCAAAAGTTTCGCTAAATGTCAATATGTAACAACAATTTTACAGAAAGAAAATAAAAGATAACACACTGAAGATAGCACAACAGGTGCTGAAACATCTCTTTGTAAAACAAAACTGAAAAGGTGTCTTGCATAAGACGGCACTCATCGTCCTAAAGCCAACTTTGTTGACTGAGATGCTGATTTCCTTTCTGAAAATCTGGGATATTATAGTGAAGAGAAAGAATTTCTCTTTCAGCAGAACATTAAGGGGATGGAACAGTGACATCAGAGAAGAAGGAAAGAAAGAATAATGGCCTGCTATTTTTGGGTATTTCAGATGAATAGTAGAGATACCGGCGCTATGAGGAAATCAGGAAAGGGAAAATATGAAAATGAATGTAACTGAGTATTAATAAACTTGTTGTAGTGGGGTTCACAGTCATAAAAAAATTCTTTTGGAGGACATCATCTTTTCGCCAGTGACTTAGAGGTTTTTAATTGCACTATTGCAATTTCGGCCTTAGGCAATTATCAAGCGCGGATATCATGGCTTTAAGCCATGTCAAAGTAATGTAAGCTGACACATTTGCATGTCTTCTTTTTTTCTGTATTGTTATTTAACACCTTACATAAAGGTGGGCTGGCAGCAGCACTCTACACTGCTCTTCAGCCACAAGTTTTACAAAGAAAATACAATGGAGACACAGAAGATACAGAACAAAGTGGGGGGCAAAAAACAGTAGACACGTAGCCGTTCACACGCGAAGACACCTAAAGGAACTGTTGGCGCTGCACACGGACGCTGATGCCGGTGACGACACGTGAACGATGGAGCGTGGGCGGCGATAGAACACTGAGGCACAAACACGACGGCACACACACTAAAACGATGGCGATGATCTCCGGCGCGCGAATGTCCACTTCTACATCTACATCTACATCCATACTCCGCAAGCCACCTGATGGTGTGTGGCGGAGGGTACCTTGAGTACCTCTATCGGTTTTCCCTTCTATTCCAGTCTCGTATTGTTCGTGGAAAGAAGGATTGTCGGTATGCCTCTGTGTGGGCTCTAATCTCTCTGATTTTATCCTCATGGTCTCTTCGCGAGATGTACGTAGGAGGGAGCAATATACTGCTTGACTCCTCGGTGAAGGTATATTCTCGAAACTTCAACAAAAGCCCGTACCGAGCTACTGAGCGTCTCTCCTGCAGAGTCTTCCGCTGGAGTTTATCTGTCATCTCCGTAACGCTTTCGCGATTACTAACTGATCCTGTAACGAAGTGCACTGCCCTCCGTTGGATCTTCTCTATCTTTTCTATCAACCCTATCTGGTACGGATCCCACACTGCTGAGCAGTGTTCAAACAGTGGGTGAACAAGCGTATTGTAACCTACTTCCTTTGTTTTCGGATTGCATTTCCTTAGGATTCTTCCAATGAATCTCAGTCTGGCACCTACTTTACCAACGATCAACTTTATATGATCATTCCATTTTAAATCACTCATAATGCGTACTCCCAGATAATTTATGGAATTAACTGCTTCCAGTTGCTGACCTGCTATATTGTAGCTAAATGATAAGGTATCTTTCTTTCTATGTATTGGCAGCACATTACACTTCTCTACATTGAGATTCAATTGCCATTCCCTGCACCATGCGTCAATTCGTTGCAGATCCTCCTGCATTTCAGTACAATTTTCCATTGTTACAACCTCTCGATTTACCACAGCATCATCCGCAAAAAGCCTCAGTGAACTTCCGATGTCATCCACAAGGTCATTTATGTATATTGTGAATAGCAACGGTCCTACGACACTCTCCTGCGGCACACCTGAAGTCACTCTTACTTCAGAAGACTTCTCTCCATTAAGAATGACATGCTGCGTTCTGTTATCTAGGAACTCTTCAATCCAATCACACAATTGGTCTGATAGTCCATATGCTCTTACTTTGTTCATTAAACGACTGTGGGGAACTGTATCGAACGCCTTGCGGAAGCCAAGAAACACGGCATCTGCCTGGGAACCCGTGTCTATGGCCCTCTGATTCTCGTGGACGATTAGCGCGAGGTGGGTTTCACACGATCATCTTTTTCGAAACCCATGCTGATTCCTACAGAGTAGATTTCTGGTCTCCAGAAAAGCCATTATACTCGAACATAATACGTGTTCCAAAATTCTACAACTGATAAACTTTAGAGATATAGGTCTATAGTTCTACACATCTGTTCGAGGTCCCTTCTTGAAAACGGGGATGATCTGTGCCCTTTTCCAATCCTTGGGAACGTTACGCTCTTCTAGAGACCTACGGCACACCGCTGCAAGAAGGGGGTAAGTTCCTTCGCGTACTCTCTGTAAAATCGAACTGGTATGCCATCAGGTCCAGCGGCCTTTCCTCTTTTGAGCGATGTTAATTGTTTCTCTACCCCTCTGTCGTCTACTTCGGTATCTACCATTCTGTCATCTGTGCGACAATCTAGAGAAGGAACTACAGTGGCAGTCTTCCTCTGTGAAACAGCTTTTGAAAAACATTTTGTTTTGATCCACCTACCGCTTTGATATAAGACCAAAATTTCTTAGGATTTTCTGCCAAGTCAGTACATAGAACTTTGCTTTCGAATTCATTGAACGTCTCTCGCATAGCCCTCCTCACACTACATTTCGCTTCGCGTAATTTTTGTTTGTCTGCAAGGCTTTGACTATGTTTATGTTTGCTGTGAAGTTCCCTTTGCTTCCGCAGCAGTTTTCTAACTCGGTTGTTGTACCACGGTGGCTCTTTTCCATCTCTTACGATCTTGCTTGGCACATACTCATCTAACGCATATTATACGAGGGTTTTGAACTTTGTCCACTGATCCTCAACACTATCTGTACTTGAGACAAAACGTTTGTGTTGAGCCGTCAGGTACTCTGAAATCTGCTTTTTGTCACTTTTGCTAAACAGAAAAATCTTCCTACCTTTTTTAATATTTCTATTTACGGCTGAAATCATCGATGCAGTAACCGCTTTATGATCGCTGATTCCCTGTTCTGCGTTAACTGTTTCTAATAGTTCGGGTCTGTTTGTCACCAGAAGGTCTAACATGTTATCACCACTAGTCGGATCTCTGTTTTTTAACTGCTCAAGGTAGTTTTCAGATAAAGCACTTTAAAAAATTTCACTGGATTCTTTGTCCCTGCCACCCGTTATGAACGTTTGAGTCTCGCAGTCTATATCCGGCAAATTAAAACTCCACCCAGAACTATAACATGGTGGGGAAATCTACTCGAAATATTTTCCAAATTATCCTTCAGGTGCTCAGCCACAACAGCTGCTGAGCCAGGGGGCCTATAGAGACATCCAATTACCATGTCTGAGCCTGCTTTAACCGTGACCTTCACCCAAATTATTTCACATTTCGGATCTCCGTCAATTTCCTTCGATACTATTGCACTTCTTATCGCTATAAACACGCCTCCCCCTTCACTGTCCAGCCTGTATCTGCGGTATCCATTCCAATCTGAGTTTAGGATTTCATTACTATTTACATCTGGTTTCAGCCAACTTTTTGTCCCTAGTACTATGTGGGCATTTTGACCGTTTGTTAATGAGAGCAGTTCTGGGACCTTTCTATAGCCGCTCCTGCAGTTTACTATTAGCAGATTAATATTGTTATTCCCTTTTGCATTTTGCCTACTCCTACCTTGCCGCGTCTCAGGAGGCGTCTTGTCGGGCCTAGGGAGAGACTTCTCTAACCTAAAAACCCACATGTGCACTCCACACGTACTCCGCTACCCTTTTAGCCGCTTCCTGCGTGTAGTGCACACCTGACCTATTCAGGGGGACCCTACATTTGTGCACACATGTGCGAGTCCGGGGACCTGCCAAGAGGGGAATAAGTTGGTGGGGGAGGGAGAGGGGAGAGCAAAGATGCCAATGGCAGAGGAGATGGTGGGAGGAATGAAGGTATGGGGGTAGGGGAAGTCCAGTGGAGGAGGGGGGAGAAAGGGAGGAGGGAGGGAAGTGGGTGAGAAGGGAGAGAGGATACCCATAGGAACTAACACAGGAAGAGGGAGGGAGTATCAAAGTTGGTAGGAGGGGTAGATGGAGGGGAGGAGGGCATCATCAGGGAGGGGGAGCTGGCGGAAGCCACCTTGGGAGAGGGTATGGAGAGTGGAGAGATGGAGAGCAGGTGGGACGTGGAAATACAGGCGCAGCAGTGGACGGGGGCGGGAGGGGATGGGAGAGACAAGCAGGTGAGGAGGATCGAGTTTACGGGAGGTGCAGAGGATCCGTATCTGTTCGAGGAAAAGGAGGAGGTCGGGGAACGGAATAAGGTCGTACAGGATCTGTATGGGGGAGGGGAGACGGATGCGATAGGCGAGGTGAAGAGCATGGCGTTCACGGATCTGAAGGGATTTGCAAAAGGTAGGGGAAGCGGAGATCCAGGCAGGGTGGTCGTAGCAGAGGATAGGGCGGATGAGGGATTTATAGGTATGGAGGATGGTGGAGGGGTCCAGACCTGATGTACGGCCAGAAAGGAGCTTGAGGAGATGGGAGTGTGCCTTGGCTTGGATTGTCCGGAGGTGGGGGGGGGGGGGGGGGTCAGGAGAGGCGGCGGGTAAGGGTGACGCCAAGGTACTTAAGGGTGGGGGTGATGGCAATAGGACGGCCATACATGGTGACATAGAAGTCGAGGAGGCGGAAGGAATGGGTGGTTTTGCCTACAATGATCGCCTGGGTTTTGGAAGGATTGACCTTAAGCAACCACTGGTTGCACCAAGCGGTGAACCGGTCAAGATGGGACTGGAGAAGGTGTTGGGAGCGCTGCAGCGTGGGGGCAAGGGCAAGGAAGGCGGTGTCATCGGCGTACTGGAGAAGGTTGGTGGGGGGTGAAGGCAGCGGCATGTCTGCCGTGTACAAAAGGTACAGAAGAGGGGAAAGGACGGAACCTCGGGGCACATCGGCGGAGGGGAAAATGTGTAGGAATCCGTGGTATGGATGGTGACGTAGGAAGGACGTTGGGAAAGAAAGGACCCGATCAGACGGACGTAGTTAATAGGAAGGGCGAAGGTTTGGAGCTTGAAGAGGAGACTGGAATGCCACACACGGTCATAGGCGTGTTCGAGGTCAAGGGAGAGGAAGATAGCGGAACGACGGGAATTAAGCTGTTCGGAGAGGAGATGAGTGAGGTGAAGGAGAAGGTCATTGGTAGAGAAGGACGGTCGAAAGCCACATTGGGTAACGGGAAGGAGGCAGTGCTGGCAGAGATGCTGGTCGATGCGGCGGGTAAGGATGGATTCCATATTTGTATATCGTTGTCGATGCTGTTAAATACATTCATGACGTTGTTACACAGTGCGAGCACACATATTCAAACATCGTAAAACTACATAATAATGTTACTAAGACAAGTGTCTGTAGTATTTTTAGTATATGAAGCAATAATTGTAAAAGTATAGATCTTGACTTCAATTTTATTTAGTTATTTGATCCGAAACTAGAAAAAAAATGAACATTACAAATCGATTTTAGAACGTCTACTTTTCGAAAAGTCGACAAAAATTTTTAAATGGGAGCTTGTGTTGTCAGGAAATGAAGTTGTACGGCTCCTTGAGGAACGCCCCTCGCGGTATTAGGTGTTGCCTGCTTGTAAGTTTTCCTGAGACCTTTTTTCACCATCCCCCGAACGGGTCGAGGTTGTTCGAAGCGCGCCGATGCGAGCAACGGTTTCGCACGCCACAAGAAGTACCGCTCGGCAGGGCGCAGGGCTATCCGTCATGCCGGAGGGCAACAGGCAGCCGGGCCGCCGTCTGATTTATGTCGC
Organism: Schistocerca piceifrons; assembly: GCF_021461385.2. Lineage (NCBI taxonomy): Eukaryota > Metazoa > Arthropoda > Insecta > Orthoptera > Acrididae > Schistocerca > Schistocerca piceifrons. The sequence goes on from NC_060142.1 coordinate 642,593,175, forward strand.
CAGGGGGCGCCGGCGCGGCGGGCGAATATTCGCGAAGGAGCGCAAGACTGCGAACAAGTTTAGGGCGCGGAGGAGGCGCGTCGAGAGTGCCCTCCGCCGCTGTCCTTGTTTGCGGCGCTGCCCGCACTAAGTGCTTCATTACGGCTCGAGGAAAAGACGTGCCCGCGCGGAGTGAGCAAAAGAGAGCCCGAGGACACGGTGACAAATGGCTGGCCGGGCTGCGAGCTGGCGCCGGCCGTGCTTCAAGATTATCTCCCCTTTAATGCTGCGGCCCCTCTTTCGCTTTTACGAGAGCCGTAAGAGGGCGGCGCAATGTATTAAGCTTAATGGCCGCCTTGATTCTGTGACCCGGCCCTCGCAAACTCTTTTAACAGTAGCCTCCAGCGTTGTTGACCTCCTGCTCTAAACATCTTCCGCTTCCAGGCGTACGTGGTATTGCGCTCGCAATTTAGTCTGGTGGAAGGAGATGAAACTACACAGAACAACCATTTGGAAATGATATTTACGAACGGAAACTCTTCAAAGGAATTGCTTATAACACACCTGTTTTTTCTCGGACATTTGTACCTAAGATAGTCTCACCAGTCTCAGTAAACGTGGAAACAAGAAGGCTCCCGTTTCGGTCTCATTCCACACATTTTGTGCTATTGCAGTTTCACCAGTCTCATTTTAACTTCTAAACCACCAAAGTTGAGGAATTTTCTTTTTGAGTTATCAGTATTCTCATTGGTTTGATGCGGTCCACCGTGAGTTACTCTTCTGTGCTAATCACTTCGTACATCTTACAACAACGAAGATCTTATAAATATTTTTTTTATTTACAACAACATATCTACGGCATGAACGCGAACTGTGCACACAATTTTCTTTATATATTGATAGTCGTAAATAGTAGTAATAAATAGTAATTGAGTTGGGTTGGTTCAAATGGCGCTGAGCACTATGGGACTTAACAGCTGTGGTCATCGGTCCCCTAGAACTTAGAACTACTTAAACCTAACTAACCTAAGTACATCACACACATCCATGCCCGAGGCAGGGTTGGGTTTTTGGAGGAGGAAACCAAACAGCGAGGTCACCGGTCTCATCGAATCAGGGAAGAACAGGGAAGGAAGTCGGCCGTGACCTTTCAAAGAAACCAGCCCAGTATTTGCCTGGAGCGATTTAGGGAAATCACGAAAAAACCTCACTCAGGACGGCCGGACTCGGGATTGAACTGTCGTCCTCCCGAATGCGAGTCCAGTGTGCTACCCATTGCGCCACGTTGCTCGGTTAATAAATAGTAGTATCGCAAGTAATGAGAAGTAGCAGAAACAAGAACAACGAGAAGCTTAACATCGTAATTGATAAGCACCAAGCAGATGAAGTCGTGAATTCTGCTACCTAGGTGGGAAAATTATCCAAGACAGACGGAGCACAGAGGGCACAAAAAGTAGACTAGCGCTGGCGGAAGTCTACTGGCATTAAACATAGACATTAATTTGAGGAAGAAATTTCTGAGAAAGTACTTTTGGAACACAGCATTCTATGAAAGTGAAACATGGACTGTGGGAAATCCAGAAGAGAAGAGAACAGAAGCATTTGAGAAGCAATACTACAGAATAATGTTAAAAATTAGGTGGACTGATATGGTGACGAGAGAAGAGGTTCTCCGCAGAATCAACTAAGGGAAGAATATATGGAAAACACTGACAAGAAGAATGGACAGGATGAAAGGACATCTGTTAAGACATCAAAGAATTACCTCCATAGTATTAGAGAGAGCTGCAGAGGGTAAAAACTGTAGTGGAAGACAAAGACTGGATACATCCAGCAAATAATTGAGGACATACGGTGGAATAGCTACTGTGATATGGAAATGTTAGCTTGAATTTTCTCATGTTGAGAAATCAGAAGGAGCGATCCGGTTTACTTGGTAAAAATTTTCTAAGGCGAAGGTGGCATAAATGTTTCCTTATTTACGATGACCGGTTTCGACAGACTTCACTCTCATACGCATGTCTTCAAAAATATTTGTTATGAAACGTGTTCATTTTAAGTTGGAACCTCACACCAAGTTGTCATGTTGGTAGACAAAACGTAGCACATTATACAAAGGCATGTCATAAATAAAACATTTAAAATCAACAAACATCTTGTGAAAATTGGCATGTCCATGAATGTGGGGCTCACAGATTATTGTTACGCCATAAAAATAGCAGTACACAATGAAATGCACTAGCATATCTGTTTACGTTAGCTGTACATGTTCTAATCTATGAAGACTTCTGTTATTCCCACAGCGTTGTTACGTACCTTTTCTGAGTTGTACCTTATACGCCGTCCAAGGTGGATATTCAGTGATTAGAGTAAGTTGAGCAAACAAACAAATATGCTACTGTGCATTTTATTGTCTACTGTGATTTTTATGACGTAACGATCACCAGTGAGTGCTACATTTATGGACAAGGCTATGTGCACAAGGTGCTTTTCGATTTCAAATGGTTCAAATGGCTGTGAGCACTATGGGACTTAACTGCTGAGGTCATCAGTCCCCTAGAACTTAGAACTACTTAAACCTAACTAACCTAAGGACATCACACACATCAATGTCCGAGGCAGGATTTGAACCTGCGACCGTAGCGATTGCGCGGTTCCAGACTGTAGCTCATAGAACAGCTCGCCCACTCCGGCCGGCTTTTCGATTTCAAATTTTTTATTTATAACAAATCTTTGTATAACGTGCTGCATTTTATCCACCTATATGACAACTTGGAGTGAGGTTCCAGCTCAAAATGAATGCGTTTTATAACATATTTTTGAAGACGTGAATATGACAGTAAAGTCTGTCGAAACCGGTTGTTGTAAATAAAGAGATATTTAAACGATCTTCACTTTAGAAAGTTTTTACCAAGTAAAACAGATCGCTTCTTCTGATCTCTCAACATGAGAAAACTCGAGCTAACCTCATCATCTCATAGTAGCTCTTCCACTGTACGTCCTCAATTATTTGGTGGATGTACTCAATCTCTGTCTTACTGAACAGTTGTTACCCACTGCAGCTTCCTCTAGTACCATGGAAGTAATTCCGTGATGTCTAACAGATGTCCTATCGTCCTGTCCCATCTTCTTGCCAGTGTTTTCCAAAAATTCTTTTCCTCGTTGATTCTGCGGAGAACCTCTTCACTCCTTACCTTATCAGTCCACCTAATTTTCAACATTTTTCTGTAGTACTGCATCCCAAATGCTTCTACACTCTTTTCTTCGGATTTCTCACAGCCCATGTTTCACTTCCATGCAATGCTGTGCTCTAAACGTACTTTCTCAGAAATTTCTTCCCCAAATTAAGTGCTATGTTTGATACTAGTAGACTTAAGTTGGTCAGGAATGCCCTTTCTGCCAGCGGTTGTCTACTTTTTGTGTCCTTCTTGCTCCGTCTATCATGGGTGATTTTGCCACTGAGGTAGCAGAATTCCTTAACTTCATCTTCTTTCTGGTCATCAGTTCTGATAAGTTTCCCGCTGTTCACATTTCCGCTACTTCTCAGTACTTGTATTACCACTATTTATTAGTACAAGGACTATCAGCATATAAAAAAACTTCTGTATACGCAGATCGGGACCGTACCGTATATTTTTCGTGAAAACGTCGGGATAATTTGGGGGGTGCTCAAAGAAAATGTACGAAATAACACTTGGATATAATGGAAGTCTTTATTCAATATTAATCACTAGAAGTCTGACAACTACTGCCCTACTGTTTGACTAGCTGAAGGATTCCCTGTTCCCGGAATTCCTCTCGGTGTTACAGGAGCCAGTCTACCACTGTATCCTTCACTTCGTCGTCCGAGTTGAAACGCTTCCCTTTCAGATGTTTTTCTAGTGGACCAACCACACGGAAGTCGCGGGGCGAGATGTCCGGGCTGTGGACGCTGAAGCTGCTCCCACTTTAACTTGACCATTAGACTTCCTGTGACGTCGGAGGCGTGTGGACGCGCGCTTGCGTGGAGCAGAATGAGCACCCCAGGCCGTTTGGTCTTGATGGACTTGCATAGGCTACGGAGTGTCTTACAGTACAAGTAATTCATAATGGTTTTTCCGTACTCTAGGAATTCAATGAGTATCGACCCTCGGGCGTCGAAACAGACGATGGGCATCCCATTGTCTGCTGACGACACTGCTTTTGCGGGAAGAGGATGACGCATGTTTCAACTGCACGCTGACCTGCTTTGTCTCTGGTTACGTATCCCACAGCGGCATATCCAGTTTTCAACCGGTTTTGTTGTTACGACGTTTCGTACTACTTCATTTGATCACTCCTTACATCATAGAAAGTCTATAAAATGATAGTAGCTGGAGAAATGAATTAAAATTTGTGCCACAGCCGGGACTTGAACGCGGGCCTCCTTGCTTGCTAGGCAGGAATGCCTACATCGCAGCTTACTAACGCGGAAGTTGCTGCGCTGACTACGTAAGTGGTGTAGGGTCAGCATTAATTCCCAGTAAACAAAGAGACCCGGGTGCAAGTCCCGGCCGAGGTACAAATTTAAATTCATTTCTCCAGCTCGCATCATTATTAGATAAATGTGAGACTCAAATGTCTCGAGGAAAATTTAATATAAGAGCATAGCAAGAGATCCGTATGTAACTGAAGTATCAATCTCTTTTGTACAACGGTTACACGCAGTGGTATAATGATTACAGTAAGGTAAGTCACTACTCCGATCTGTCGCTGTCACCTACGTCATCACTTTCATTCTCTTTCCGCCGCTGACGTAGCTCTCGCATTTGCTCGTTATTCGGCCATTTTAAGCCTTTTGTATTCCTTTCGAGGCGAGTTTTCCTCTGACTCACTATTTCTATAGCTCCAACCACATCTATGAGCCAATGAGAACACAACATTCATTGTTTTGTAATTTTCAAATTATACAGATTTTCACTTATATTCCGAAGAATATTTTTATTGCCTTACTTTCGATCCTCGCACTGCTCCACAGGCTCTTCTCAGTTACATCCGAATTAATCTCCTAGCTAACAGGCCTCATCGGTTTATAACATTACACGCAGCTAATTCGTAATGACCTACACTCGTATGATGACGTCAAGGGATAAACAAACATTGGACGAAACACAGGTAAGCAGGTTATCTCTGCGGGTATGGAGTGACTTTGACCTTGAGTATCAGGTTACACTGATAAGGACATCCCAGTTACACCCCTTGGTGCTTCCAGTCCATCTCTCCTCCGGAATCACTGGTAATCGATCAAGGTCACCCACGGGAATTGTGTCACATGAAATAAAAGTGTCGGCAACTCACTCTCTCTCCCCCTTTCCTCCCCTCTGGGCTAATGAGGATCAGGCACCACTCTTTCCCCGCCCTGTCCCCTTCCACAACTTCATTCTAATCTGGACACTTAAGAGGCAGACATTCACTCTGCATCTGCACAGCATACTGAGAGGATCGGATTGAGTATATTGGCAAGAAAGTCACCTCACTTGAGTTCTGTTTATTAATAAGAATTTAATATTACGTCATTCGAGGCACCACGAAAGGACACACCATAACGTCCCCCTACATCTGCGTGTGGTATACTAATTAAAGAATTACCGTGTTGCTAATCGTTTGATATTAATTTTGGATAAGGCATCGAATCCGAAGTGAAAGTACCAGGAAGAAGTCGTAACTTGATCGTTATTGTGCGATTTACGTTACACAGTAACGATCACCAGAAATAAAAAAAAATGTAAAAATAATACGGAAACTAGCTAATGAGATTTCGGTCCGAAATGATAAATTGATATTGACCCTTGAAATTATTGTAAATGAATGGTCGCCAGATCCCTTAGTGTGAGCGAAATCAATTAAAACTCTTGACTTTGAATTTAAATCACGTTACTATTGTAGCATGTTGGCACGTGTGGGCAGTCGTAAAGGCGCTGACTCGCGCTCATCATCAAAACACAATTATCACCCAAAAAAACTTCAGTCACAGACAAATACAAACTTGCAACTACCTCATGAAATCAATTACTAGTTATTTACACTACCGGTTACGTAACAACTGAACTGCGTTTGTCACTGTAATGGCACTACAATGTTTTGCCAAAGGTGAGCTTTTCGAAAACAATAATTTTAGTATTTAAATTGACTGTTCTCGAATAATAACTGGTTTTTAAAATGATTATGGAGTAAGTTAAGTCCCATAGTGCTCAGAGCCATTTGAGCCATGATTATGGAGTTCGATATTTTTATTGTTACGTAAATTACTTCTCATACAAAATTGTCTGAACGTGAACTATTGTTAACTACACTGCTTTGTCAAATTATTTGTCAATAATCAGCACTTAATTAGCATGTCCAAAGAAACTAACATTTTTTTTCACTTTCATTTGAACTATTAATAAATTCGATAAACTTAACTCTTTTTATCATTTACCTTCAGTTAATGAGACACTCGGTTGGTTATGAATACGGAGAGGATCCTGTGAGGTAGCTGTTGTTGAGGATTACACACTATTTGCAAGTAACACTACATCTACATCTACATTGATACTCCGCAAGCCACCCAACGGTGTGTGGCGGAGGGCACTTTACGTGCCACTGTCATTACCTCCCTTTCCAGTCCAGAATGATAGTATACAGTAATATCACCTTGAACGTTAATATAATTTGATAAAGTACCATCAATCTTGGCCCAAACATTCACTCTTTCGTTAGCATTAACACGTCTCCTGTTTCTTGTATATAATGAAAATGGTTTATCAGTATGTACCACACCAGTTCCATAGTTCCTATCACCTTGTACACCAATAGAAAAGGTGCGATAGGCTATAATATCTCTGTCATAGTAAGATTCCAATCCTTGTAGTGCTTTATCACTACCTCGTACTACAGCAAGTGTTAACCATGAATTACCAGGAACAAGTTCAGTAGTAGTACATGAAAAATTAATCTTGCATCCAACAAATGTGATTGGACCAGTCAGTAGCTCCTCTTGAGAAACATTATTCGGAACAAAACTAAAAGTATCCACTGTCTTGTACACTGGAAGTCTGCTCCTCCTGTATCTTATGCGACGGTACGGCATGGCTGTGTGCTTCGTGCGGCTGCCTCGAGTCGACTGAGCATGCTGCTGCCTCAGAACAGGATGTACTTCCTGTCCCCCACCAGGCAAACACAGCGCCAGCGCGCCTTATCAGTCCCGATTGCGCAACGCAGAGTTTGATTTTCCAGCAACACGGGCCTAGTAATACTAGGGCAAGCCTTTTACAATTCTAAGTGATAAACTGGTCGGGTCTTACTTCCTAGCGGTGCGGTCGGTACAGCGAAGCGATACCAAGACAATTTACGACCGCAGGCCCTTAACCACAGTTAACTTTGGGCCTTCAGCACTCTTCTTAAACATTGGTTAACCTCGATGCTTTGTGCTGTGTCCAATTACTTCTCCACATTATGCCTGGCCATACAGAAGGTGGGATCTTGCAGTGAAACAAGTCATGCGTTCTCTCGCAGCAGAACTCTTGCTTTGCAACCGACCCGCTCGCTCGCTACTAACCGACTCTCGTTCCCACCTGACACACACTGCCCGACTGCGCGGCGCTCCTGCGCCCAGCCACAGTACGGCAATAACAATAACCGCTTTGGTTTACATAACGAAATTCTGACTTGGCCAGTGCGTCTAATATAATTCTTTACATTCTCTTTCATTTGTTATTTTGCACACCGGACATTATTAAACCGTTTATACCTCACAATAACATACACAACATATTTATGCGCTTCTTTTAAATGTGCGGATTAATAAAGCAGGAAAAAATTTATATTGGGCTCTGTGTTGTTGTGTTACAGCACTCTGATAGGTATATAAGTACTCTATTATTCCACATCTTATGTATTTATCCCTATTCTTGTATTTTCCCCAATATTACATATTTTAACCCATTTTCGTATTTTCAGTGGGTTTGTGTGTACTGTCTGTTTATACAAGATCCACCCAACTATTCTAGATGTTGCGTCGACGTCATAGTGCTCTCAGGTAAACACAATGCAGTCTGTGCCCAAATAAATTACCACTGATATTGAAGCACTCCTCCTGAACTTCATCTTCTTACAACTAGGACAACCTGGAGCCGGACATCACAGGGATAGGTTTCCGACTGTGTTTGTTTTTCAACAACACATTACACCACTCAGTGCCTATTTGTTAATAAAAAAATAATACATCGTCATTTGAGGCACCAGCAGACACCATACCAAGACAGATATTTAATTACTCTCATTTTTCCGTATTTTCCATATTTTTACTCATTTTACCCAATTATGCGAGTTATGTGTCAACGTTAACATCATATCGCGTCGTGCCACAATGTCATGCCAACGTCACATCGCGTCGTGTCGACTTCATAGTGTTCTCAGCCAATCACAGTGCAGCATGATCCCGATCTATGTAATACTAATAAGCCACCACACCACAACTAGTGTGTGTGATGTCATAGCTTACGTATCAGAAACACCACATTTATAAAAATTATGACGTTATAGCGAATTCTATAAACACTACTGCTTTCTAACCGCAGATATTGTATCTATAAGAAGTACCGCAGCATGATAGATAAATCCCTGCCAAAACACCTTTACACTACTAGACTGTGTGACGTCGTAGTAAAATTCTGATGCCTCTAACAAAAGATACCGTATGCATCTAGCATAGAACCACCAAATAAGCGCCTAAAGATAAATTCGACTAGTAGCTGAAACCACCCCAACGAAAACCATATCACCTGACGGTAGACCACCCTTCAGACTCCAGTGTGTGGCTGTACAGCCGTAAACACCTGTGCTTAGGGGCATGATTGCAGACACACTACTACCCAGCCCAGCAATTTCCGAGAAAGCTGCAGTGCAGTCATCTGCAGCCAGATGGCTGACACTATTGCTACATCAGTTGTGTCTGAGGGATCTCTGGCCCGCGGTAATAAAGGCGATCAGATCCCAACACGCTGGTGGAAATACTAAAGACTGGTACAAATACACTTCTGGATGATGAGGAACATACGCCGTGTTTACGGTGAACAATGCCGGTAGAGTGTGAAACTCCTCGAGCAGCTGTGGCCACCACAAAATCCATGACCACGATATCGCCACATCAGTGCCCATCGCTGCGCCAGGCCTTCTACCCAGCCATGTTAGGGAAAGTTGCATGATTATAAGTGTAATAATCTTCAACCTGGTGGATGACTCAAAAGTCACTAAATCATTCAGGGAGAGGGCATGCCATCCAGGAAAGTCACTCGTGACAGGCACCTACACATTCACCAGAGGAAATCTGTAGACGTCTTTGCGGGTAAACGTTGGCAACAGTTTATCAAGCACTAACCCCCCCCCCCCCCCTCCCGCCCTCCAACTTTTCTCTCTAGACCAGTCAGTAAAATGTTCCTCGTCCTGTCCCAACTATCATGCACTTAAAACTAGCATAGTTGACTCCATTTTCAGCCAGACTATACTTCCAAGTGGAATGAAGACACTAAACACTGCAGTGTTATTAGTATATGCGACGTCACTAATAGTCCTGTTTATTATCTACAGGAAAATTTGGGTATGGTCATCGCTGTCAACGTAATTTCGACTAATTCATAGAATTGCAGGACACAGCCTGGACAGCTAGCATACCCCAATATGTGCCGATGCCATATGAATCGTAAATACAATCACGCAAGAACACTGACTGTGGACGAGATCCGCGAGGACTCCCAGGCAGAAACTGAGGGCCATTAACTCTCACAATATTAGTAAACGATGTCACTAGAAGTCTCGTAAATAGATGCGGAAATAATACAAAGTATATGCGATCTCACCACACAAACGAGACTGGACAATGGCCACAGTGCAGCAAAAATAAACTCTTCCTGCATGCAAAGTGTCAGGGCCGGCCCGTGTGGCCGAGCGGTTGTAGGCGCTTCAGTCTGGACCCGCGCGACCGCTACGGTCACAGGTTCGAATCCTGCCTCGGGCATGGACGTGTTTGATTTCCTTAGGTTAGTTAGGTTTAAGAAGTTCTAAGTTCTAAAGGACTGATGACCTCAGATGTTAAGTCCCATAGTGCTCAGAGCCATTAGAACCATTTTTTTATGAACAAAGTGTCAGTCCCGTAGTGGTCATGATACCCATCACACTATACCATAAAAAATGCAACCTTAGAGATCAAGCACCATCCGTCGACAAGCACATTCTCCAAACACCAAGTAACCTATCAGCAACGTGATTTAAATTGCAAAGAACACAGGGACAATTACTACTGGAGAAACATGATGCTCATACGGTACCCGATAATAGTACAATCACCAACATATTAGTGACGAGACGCAGTGTGTGTCTGTCAACAGTACCGACTCAAAGCCACAGAGGGTGACTCCCGCAGAAGCCGGACTTAGAATACATGGTGGTAGCCATCATCTCTCATGTTAATCCTGGAAGAAAAGCCCTCTGGTTGGTAACAGCAAGAAAAATCATCCTACTGAAACTGATAAATGGGAGGGGGGGGGGGGGGGGGGGGAATCACAGACCTGTCTATCTAAAGGGTGTGGGTAGGGGTAGGGAATCACTGCCCTATCTATCTGTCCAGTTAACGGCCAGAAAATTCCTCTTCCCAACTGTGGTCGGAGCTTCCAGAAGACTGGAGCCGCAATGCAGCCATTAAGAGACGATATCTGAGCAGCGTCCACACCTGGAAACTGTGTCTGTAATCGTAAATGGCCGTATCGATAAGGCTACCAGCATGGCGCCTGTCGAACGCGAAACAGTCAGAGCAAGCTGTATGAATATAAATGTTCTAATATTAATTTCTTTTAACGCCTGTGAACTTGTGGATTTGTCCACACATTTTTATTAAAAAATATCGTGCTGGTATTACGTGAACTCAAGTCGGACTATACTCTTTTCGTGAGAAACACTATTGAGGAGTGATATTTGAAGAACGCGTATGTTTTGCTCAAGACATTTTTTGTGCGATGCACGAGATACCATACTCTGTGTGTGTGTCTTGGGAAGAGAGATGACATGTTAGAGTGATCCTATTATTAGCGACCTAGAGTTAGGACAAGTATTTAAAAAAACGGCAATGAATCTGTGTCTGATATTTGTTCGAAATTATAAGTATGTAAGCACTGGACTGGCAGTAAAACAGGATCTATATATCTGCCAGCAAGACTGTCAGACACCTTAGAGATGTGTAGTTGTTCTGTGCATTCTCATGTTTACGGTCACTAGAATTTTCCATATTCTTAACACTATTACAACAAGAAAAAAAAAGCACCACGAATAGACAGTCATATAACCTACCTACTGCCCACAACAGAACTGTCAACATCGCTATTTGGTGGCTCATGTAATCGGTTTCCACGTTAAATTATTAAAACTTAGAAATGCAGAGCGTAGCATTACAACCAGTTATCGACAGCCGTAACGAATTATCTGAAAGCCACAAAAATCAACAGAATTTACTTTAATTTCTGGAAGACATCAGACATCGGTTTATACGTCACGTCAGACAGCCTTAGCCCTGGTAAAACAGGTGGAAAGAGACCGGGTAGCAACACAGCATGGCAGTACAACCATCAACAGTAAATGCTTTTTTTTTCTTACTAATGATGATTATTCACTGAAGTAGCAAAAAACCATCGGTTAAAGGCGAGGATGGCAACACTTCCAGTTACACGAGCTTCCAAGTGTGACCGAGTTAAATTAAGTGCGCCGTGATGTGGATAACCCAGGACCATGAGGTGGAAGGGGGCATGAAGTCCAGCACCAACAAGCAAAACTCATAGTGCTGCTCTGCATACTAAAAGCGCAGTGCTGTTTACTTATTAAAGTAGCTCATCTGCTAAGAAAGAATGCAGCTATGTGAAAGATTGTGATAATGCAACCCTAGCGTGGAGAGTCTTCATAACATCTGAATTACTTTTATACCGTATTAAGTAAAACTAAGACGTCTATACCGATAAAATAGTACGCGTTTTCTAGACTTAGGACCTCGGTCCAGCGCTTATGCCCCCACTGTGGTACCAGTAAATGGCTCAAAACGCATTATCTTTTTTAAGAATATACCCCAGAAGCACGAATTTACGTAACAGATTTCCACATTACATCTGCATCGACATGGACACTCGGCAAATCACATTTACTGTCTCGCAGAGAGTTCATCGAACCACCATCAAAATACTCTATTATTCCAATCTCGTATAGCGTGCGGAAAGAACGAACACCAACACTATATGATCAAAAGTATCCAGACACCCTCAAGAACATACGGTTTTCATAACAGGTGCATTGTGCTTCCGCCTACTGCCAGGTACTCCATATCAGCGACCTCAGTAATCATTAGACATCGTTGGAGAGCAGAGCGGGACGCTCCCCGGAACAGACGGACTTCGAACGTGGTCAGGTGAATGGATGCCACTTGTTCCATACGTCTGTAGGCGAGATTTCCATACTCCTAAACATCCCTAGGTCCATTGTTTCGCGACGTGATAGTGAAGTGGAAACGTGAAGGGACACGTATAGCACAAAAGCGTACAGGCCGACCCCGTCTGTTGACTGACAGACCCCGCCTACAGTTGATGAGGGTCGTAATGTGTAATAGGCAGACATCTATCCAGACCATCACACAGGAATTACAAACTGGATCAAAATCCACGGCAAATACTATGACAATTAGGCGGGAGGTGATAAAACTTGGATATCATGATCGAGCGGCTGCTCATAAGACACACGCCGGTAAATGCCAAACGACGCCTCGCTTGGTGTAAAGAGCGTAAACATTGGACGACTGAACAGTGGAAAAAACTTGTGTGGAGTGACGAATCACGGTACACAATGTGGCGATCGGATGGCAGGGTGTGGGTATGGAGAATGCCCTGTGAACGTCATCTGCGAGCATGTGTAGCGCCAACAGTAAAATTCGGAAGTGGTGGTGCTTTGGTGTGGTCGTGTATTTCATGGAGGGGGCTTGCACTCCTTCTTGTTTTGCGTGGATCTACACTCCTGGAAATGGAAAAAAGAACACATTGACACCGGTGTGTCAGACCCACCATACTTGCTCCGGACACTGCGAGAGGGCTGTACAAGCAATGATCACACGCACGGCACAGCGGACACACCAGGAACCGCGGTGTTGGCCGTCGAATGGCGCTAGCTGCGCAGCATTTGTGCACCGCCGCCGTCAGTGTCAGCCAGTTTGCCGTGGCATACGGAGCTCCATCGCAGTCTTTAACACTGGTAGCATGCCGCGACAGCGTGGACGTGAACCGTATGTGCAGTTGGCGGACTTTGAGCGAGGGCGTATAATGGGCATGCGGGAGGCCGGGTGGACGTACCGCCGAATTGCTCAACACGTGGGGCGTGAGGTCTCCACAGTACATCGATGTTGTCGCCAGTGGTCGGCGGAAGGTGCACGTGCCCGTCGACCTGGGACCGGACCGCAGCGACGCACGGATGCACGCCAAGACCGTAGGATCCTACGCAGTGCCGTAGGGGACCGCACCGCCACTTCCCAGCAAATTAGGGACACTGTTGCTCCTGGGGTATCGGCGAGGACCATTCGTAACCGTCTCCATGAAGCTGGGCTACGGTCCCGCACACCGTTAGGCCGTCTTCCGCTCACGCCCCAACATCGTGCAGCCCGCCTCCAGTGGTGTCGCGACAGGCGTGAATGGAGGGACGAATGGAGACGTGTCGTCTTCGGCGATGAGAGTCGCTTCTGCCTTGGTGCCAATGATGGTCGTATGTGTGTTTGGCGCCGTGCAGGTGAGCGCCACAATCAGGACTGCATACGACCGAGGCACACAGGGCCAACACCCGGCATCATGGTGTGGGGAGCGATCTCCTACACTGGCCGTACACCACTGGTGATCGTCGAGGGGACACTGAATAGTGCACGGTACATCCAAACCGTCATCGAACCCATCGTTCTACCATTCCTAGACCGGCAAGGGAACTTGCTGTTCCAACAGGACAATGCACGTCCGCATGTATCCCGTGCCACCCAACGTGCTCTAGAAGGTGTAAGTCAACTACCCTGGCCAGCAAGATCTCCGGATCTGTCCCCCATTGAGCATGTTTGGGACTGGATGAAGCGTCGTCTCACGCGGTCTGCACGTCCAGCACGAACGCTGGTCCAACTGAGGCGCCAGGTGGAAATGGCATGGCAAGCCGTTCCACAGGACTACATCCAGCATCTCTACGATCGTCTCCATGAGAGAATAGCAGCCTGCATTGCTGCGAAAGGTGGATATACACTGTACTAGTGCCGACATTGTGCATGCTCTGTTGCCTGTGTCTATGTGCCTGTGGTTCTGTCAGTGTGATCATGTGATGTATCTGACCCCAGGAATGTGTCAATAAAGTTTCCCCTTCCTGGGACAATGAATTCACGGAGTTCTTATTTCAATTTCCAGGAGTGTATTACAGCACAGTCCTACACTGGTGTTTTGAGCATCTTCTTGCTTCCAACTGTTGAAGAGGAATTCGGGGATAGCAATTACATCTTTCAACACGATCGAGTACCTGTTCATAATGCACGACGTATGGCGGTTTAGTTACAAGACTATAACATCTATGTAATGGACTGACTTCCACAGAGTCCTGGCCTGAATCCAATAGAACACCTTTGGAATGTTTTGGGACGCCGACTTCTTGCCTGACCTCACCGGTCGACATCGATACCCCCCCTCAGTGCAGCACTCCGTGAAGAATGGCTGCCATTCCCCAAGAAACCTTCCAGCACCTGACTGAACGTATGCCTGCCAGAGTGGCAGCTGTCATCAAAGCTACGGGTGGGCCAACACCATATTGAATTCCAGCATTACCGATGGAGAGCGCCGCGAACTTGTAAGTCATTTTCAGTCAGGTGTCCGGATACTTCTGATCACGCATTCTGAGGAGAAAGTTGGTGATTAGTATTGCGTGAGAAGATACCGCCGCAACGGAAAACGCCTTTGTTTCAATGATGTCCATCCCAAATCCTGTACCATTTGAGTGACACTCTCTCCCCTATTTCACGATAATACAAAACGTGCTGCCCTTCTCTGAACTTTTTCGATGTACTCCGTCAGTCCTATCTGGTAAGGACCCCACACCGCGCAGCAGTTTTCTAAAAGAGGACGGACAAGTGTAGTGTAGGCAGTCTCCATAGTAGATCTGTTACATTTTCTAAGTGTCCTGCCAATAAAACGCACTCTTTGGTTAGCCTTCCCCACAACATTTACTATGTGTTCCTTCCAATTTAAGTTGTTCTTAATTGTAATTCCTAAGTATTTAGTTGAATTTACGGTCTTTATATTTGCCTGCTTTATCGTGTAACCGAAGTTTAACGGATTCCTTTCAGCCCTCGTGTGGATGATCTCACACTTTTCGTTATGCAGGGTCAGTTGCCAATTTTCGCACCATACAGATATATATTCTAAATTGTTTTGCAGTTTGTTTTGATCCTCTGATGACTTTATGAGACGATAAACGACAGCGTCATTTACAAACAACCTAAGACGGCTACTCAGATTGTCTCCCAAATCGTTCAACGAGCGAGGTGGCGCAGTGGTTTGACACTGGACTCGCGTTCGGGAGGACGACGGTTCAATCCCGCGTCCGGCCATCCTGATTTAGGTTTTCCATGATTTCCCCAAATCGCTCCAGGCAAATGCCGGGATGTTTCCTTTTGAAGGGCACGGGCGACTTCCTTCCCCGTCCTTCCCTAATCCGATGAGACCGATGACCTCGCTGTCTGGTCTCCTTCCCCGAAACAACCAACCAACCCAAATCGTTCATGTAGATAAGGAACAGCAAAGGGCCTATAACACTACCTTGGAGAACACCAGAAATCGCTTCTGTTTAACTTAATTACTTTTCGTCGAGTTCTACGAACTTTCTTACAGGAAATGACGAATACAGTCGCATAACTGAGACGATATTCCATAAGCACGCAATTTCACTAGAAGCCGTTTGTGTGATACAGTGTCAAAAGCCTTACGGAAATCTGAAAATACGAAATCAATTTGAAATCCCTTGTTAGTAGCAGTCAACACTTCGTTGTTAAATGATTAAAATCGTAGACTGGTGGATAACATTGTAAGTCGAACACAGTCATCGATTATCCGTACTGGTAACAAAAACATATGACTCTAGATGACAGCACATTGCCGGCCAGAGTGGCTGAGCAGTTCTAGGCACTACAGTCTGGAACCGCGCGACCGCTACGGTCGCAGGTTTATTCTCCAGACTTGGCTCTGTCCAATTATCATCTTTTTGCAACACTGGGACACGCTCTCGCTGAACAACGCTTCAGTTCGTGTAAAAATGTACGAAAGTTACTCGCTAACTGGTTCACTTGAATAGAAGGGCTCATTTTTCTTCGCGCGGCATTCATAGCCTGCTGGAGAGATGGAATAAATGTATAAATAGCAATTGTTCTGAATAAAATACTGTTTATCAGTTTCAAACAACAGACGTCTAATTAGTGCAACCAAATTCCGGTTTCATAGTTATACATCTGGTGTGTGTCGAAAGAAGCAAATTTCTCGAAAACTGACAGCACCGGAGAGAACACTCGAAAGAAGAGTAAAATGTATGATAAATGGCTTTAAAAATTGTACAAACGCCAACCAATATTACTGGGAGCTAATAATGTAAGTCATGCAGATGTGCGAAGGCCTTTCTCTAGTTTTTCAAATGCTACTTAAGCTAATTTGTTCTCTGTCGTGTCCCACTGACAAGTCCTGAGAGGGAGTAGAAGGACTTCAGGAATGCGCGTCAAAGAAGTTACTTGTCAGAAAGTGTTGCACCCGGCACCACTTGTTCTGCGAGTTTCCAGTACTCCTGAGCATTGCGTGTGTGTCACGCGGTAGCACGTGAGGCCTACGTGACGAACAGGCCGTACGCCGTTGTCCTAAGTTTGCGTCTTGCGACGGCTCTCGAGCCTCGTGACGCGGCATAGTCCGCTCTGGTTAGCAGAGTCAACATTACACATAAGCCACGTCCGGCCACGTCCGCCTCGCTGGTGTAATATCCACGACACTATGTTCTAGCCACAAAATGTTAAAATGAACTAAGTGTACTAACTTCAACAAATATTATCGACACTACTTCTACATCTACATCTACATCCATACTCGGCAAGCCACCTGGCGGCGTGTGGCGGAGGCTATCTTGAGTACCTCTGTCGGTTTTCCCTTCTATTCCAGCCCTGTATTGTTCGTGGAAAGAAGCATTATCAAAAATGGTTCAAATGGCTCTGAGCACTATGGGACTTAACATCTATGGTCATCAATCCCCTAGAACTTAGAACTACTTAAACCTAACTAACCTAAGGACAGCACACAACACCCAGCCATCACGAGGCAGAGAAAATCCATGACCCCGCCGGGAATCGAAGCATTATCGGTATGCCTCTGTGCGGGCTCTAATCTCTCTGATTTTATCCTCATGGTCTCTTCGCGAGATGTACGTAGGAGGGAGCAATATACTGCTTGACTCCTCGGTGAAACTTTGACAAAAGCCCGTACCGAGCGACTGAGCGTCTCTCCCGGAGAGTCTTCCACTGGAGTTTATCTATCATCTCCGTAACGCTATCGCGATCAATAAATGATCCTGTAACGAAGAGCGCTGCTCTCCGTTGGATCTTCTCTATCTCTTCTATCAACCCTATCTGACACGGATCCCACACTGGTGAGCAATATTCAAGCAGTGGACGAACTAGTGTACTGTAACCTACTTCCCTTGTTTTCGGATTGCATTTCCTTAGGATTCTTCCAATGAATCTCAGTCTGGCATCCGCTTTACCGACGATCAACTTTATATGATCATTCCATTTTAAATCACTCCTAATGCGTACTCCCAGATAATTTATGGAATTAACTGCTTCCAGTTGCTGACCTGCTATATTGTAGCTAAATGATAAGGCATATACGTATAAAAAAGACTGTATCGTGTAAAAATGAGGATAATTATTTCATTATTTCTGTAATAAATTAATTTCTGTGTGAACTACATTCATAGACAACGACAATTATAATATTTTTTGTTATCTGTGATAACTGTGGTTCAGTTGTTCTTACTGTGCTAACCGATGAACTGTTCGGACGTGAGACGTGTGACGTCTGTAAACAGAAAACCTGTAACTAAATATATTGCTAATTATTATTTTAAAAATAGATTCGCTATTGTACGGATGTGGGATTGTATTGATTTTAACTGTAATCCAATCTAATTAATGTTTTTAAGTGTTAATTTTCAGCTCCGCAATTAGGAAGGCAGCCGTTACCGGTAGCAACTTACAGCGGAGTTTACTAGTAGCTGATATAAAAAATATGACGGTATTTTTCATCGAAAATAATTTTAAATGCTAAAGAATAGAGAGCAAAAGGCTTAAAGACTTTTATGTAAATATATAAACTTGACATAAAAGGAATGGAGAATAACTATAGACAAACTGGCTATCGTCTGTCTGCCACCATGTCAGCAAAAATATCTCTATGGCAGTTTTGAATCGAGATTTTTAACAAACATAAATGTTGTTAGATATTAATGAATGGAAATAAATGCGCACCGGTGGTCCCGAATCTACTTTAAAAGACAGAATTTAACTCAGATTGAATCTTTAAAAATAGTGCTCACAGCACGTTACATAATATCAGTTTGTTATTTGCTGATGTATGAAACCTAATTATTTCCGACGATTTACATGAAATATTTTAATAGGAGACATACTTTAGTGTTGTGCGCGGTTAGTATTTTGTGACTAAATGCTCCTTTTGCTAGAGAAACGTGGTTCCATCTTGAGTAACAGCTGCGTAAAATCTGATAAATTATATGCAATTTAGTGCCACTCACACGACATTACAGACAACATTTCGACACAACGTCAAGTGAAGATTTCTTTAGCAGAGTGACAAATATTAGCCGGGATAATCATTTTTGAGCTCAAACGAATTGTTACGTTGACAATAGGTAATTGGTTTTACTTTTTTTTTATCTACCTAAAATATCATTTGTAAGTAACTGAAGTCACGAAATACTATAAATCGGTTCCGCCACACTGGTAACAAGAATTTCCAAGCCCACACATCACTTGAGTTTTAACTCTATTTTCTATCATTCGCTACATCTCGTTTAAGATTAGTTGCGAACACTGCAGGGCTATTACTGCTAGACGAAAGCTAAATGTCTGATGAGTAGGCTAGGAGTAGGTCAGCTCTGACAGGCTTCTTTCACGTTCGCAGTAGACGGATTACACCGAGGCGGAGGTGGCGACCTCGTGAGTGGGCGTAGCGATCGTGGGATGTTGTAACAGCAGCTGCTTAGTCTGCATCTGCGGGCGGGTGGCGCCACGACAAAGCATCCCTCGCCGTGTTTCCACGTAACGAACGACGCAGTGGTGTAGTGCTGCAAAAGCTGATGTGTCAGTGCGAATTTCTTTTAGGTATCGTCAGAACTGTATAACGTGACTGCCTTTTGTGTTGCGTTTATGCATCTGTACCTTCTTTTCCAGGGATTCAAATAAAATTACGTTTCGGTGTATTCGGTATCTTTGTCTTTGTGATGGAAAAAAAATTGATTAGTATTACAATTATGTCGTATTGATATGATTTATTTGCACATGGATTTTAATCTGTTAATTTCTTTGTGTGGTCCAGCCGTCATAGTATGACTATATGGTCATTATCTATTCGTGGTTCGAGGATATTCCACCTATCATTCCCGCGCCCCAACCTTGCCCCACCACTTGCCCCACCACTTCCCCCACCACTTCCCCCTTCTCTCTAAAATCTGCACTACCGGAGCGAGCTTCTTTCTCGTTTTCCGCAATTCTTTTCCAGTATTCGAAAACATTTCTCTACGGGAATGTAAGCATATTGCAGTCTCACTGCCCATCCCACATGCCTATATCGATAGTCGCTTCTCTGACAAGTGCACACCGCGAATGTAGAGGAGTCCTGGCTTAGCTTCTGTGGAGCGTGTATTATGCAGCGTCGATGCCGCTGCTGCAGAAGGCATTTTACAGTAATTTTGTGATAGAAATTAAAACTTTTATCACGGAAGTTGTGTATTTTACTTCAGATTTGACTGCTCAGTATTGGCGATGTATTTGAGAAATGATAATGTGGTTCATGGTGTCGGTTCCTGTTGTTATGTCCTAGTTCATGAACCACGGGCAAAGTATGAGTGGCCAAGTAAGTGGTCCTGACAGTCGAGATACCAGTTACTTTGGGATAAGGCTGGGCATCTCGGACATATTCTGAGTCGTGGTCATCTTTGTGCTCAGACGGCAAAGACTACCAAATCCACCGGTTAGTCCCTCAACCGTTAGGGGTAAAACTCAATGGGACCTGGGGCAAGTAAGGCTAGCAACCTGCTTCCCTGGTACTTTAAATATGATGCTGGCAACAATCAGGGCAAAATGTCTAAGATACAACTCGGAAAACGAATGGTAACGAGATGGGGAGCTATTAATATCAATGGGGGCTACTCTGGGAAGAAGGTAGAGCTGGCAGAGGCTGCAAGTAAGATGGGGTTGGACGTTTTAGCTGTTAGTGACATTCGGGTAAAGGGTGAGAAAGAAGAGGAAGTGGGAGAATACAAGGTCTGCCTGTCAGGAGTCAAAGCAGGAGTCAAAGCAGGAGTCAAAGCAGGGGTGTAGGGCTTTACATCAGGAAAGAAATGGAACCCAGCGTAGTTGCAATAAGGTATGTAAACGAACGACTGATGTGGATAGATTTGACAGTGTCTAGCAAGAAAATTAGGATTGTGTCAGTATATTCGCATTGTGAAGGGACAAATGAAGATAAGATGGATAGTTTTTATGACGCACTCAGTGATGTAGTTGTTAGAGGAAAGGAGAAGGACAGTGTTCTGCTCATGAGTGATTTTAATATCAGGATTGGAAATTGAACAGAAGGGTATGAAAACGTTATGGGTAAATTTGGAGAGGATATGGAGACCAACAGGAACGGGAAACAACTCTTGGATTTCTGTGCCAGTATGGGCTTAGTAATCAAAAACTCCTTTTTTAAACATAAGAACATTCACCGGTATACTTGGGAATGCAGGGGAACCAGATCTGTCATTGACTATATAATAACAGATCAGGAATTCAGGAAGGCTGTGAGGGACACACGTGTATTCAGGGGATTCTTTAATGACACGGATCACTATTTAATCTGCAGTGAAATTGGGATTGTGAGGCCGAAAGTGCTGGAGGTCATGTCCATATGTAGGAGGATAAGAGTGGAGAAGCTTCAGGATAAGGAAATCAGTCACAAGCACATAACAGTGATCTCAGAAAGGTACCAGTTAGTTGAGTGTAGTCAATTGCAGTAATTGGAGAAGGAATGGACAAGGTACAGGGACACAGTACTAGAAGTGGCTAAAGTATGTATTGGAACAGTAGTGTGTAAAGGTAGGATGAAGCAAACAGCTTGGTGGAATGAAACAGTCAAGACAGCCTGTAAAAGGAAAAAGGAAGCGTATCAAAAACGGCTACATACTAGAACTCAGGTAGATAGAGAAAGTTAGGTTGAAGAATGAAACAAAGCCAAACAGATAATTGCAGCATCCAAGAAGAAATCTTGGGAAGACTTTGGAAACAGGTTGGAGACTTTGGGTCAAGCTGCTGGAAAACAATTCTGGAGTGTAATTAGCAGTCTTCGAAAGGGAGGTAAGAAGGAAATGACAAGTATTTTGGACAGGTCAGGAAAACTGCTGGTGAATCCTGCGGATGCCTTGGGCAGATGGAGGGAATATTTTGAAGAGTTGCTCAATGTAGGTGAAAATACGATCAGTAATGTTTCAGATTTCGATGTACAATGGGACAAGAATGATGATGGAAATAGGATCACATTTGAAGAAGTAGAGAAAATGGTCAATAGACTGCAGTGCAATAAAGCAGCTGGGGTGGATGAAATTAAGTCGGAACTCATCAAATACAGTGGAATATCATGTCTTAAATGGCTACACAGGATAACTGAAATGGCGTGGGAGTAGGGACGGGTTCCATCAGACTGTAAAAAAGCAGTAATCACACCAATCTTTAAACATTGAAACAGAAAATATTGTAACAACTACAGGGGTATCTCTTTAATCAGTGTTGTGGGTAAAATCTTCTCAGGTATTGTTGAAAGGAAAGTGCGAGTATTAGTTGAGGACAAATCGGATGAAAATCAGTGTGGGTTTAGGCCTCTTAGAGGTTGACAGGACCAGATCTTTAGCTTATGGCAAATAATGGAGAAGTGTTACGAGTGGATCAGGGAATTGTATCTACGCTTTATAGATCTAGAAAAGCCATATGACCGGGTTCCTAGGAGGAAGTTATTGTCTGTTCTGCAAGCAATTAAAGGTATTTACATACATAGTCAGGCAGCAGTTAGAGTTGACGGTAAATTGAGGTCATGGTTCAGAGCAGTTTCAGGGGTAAGACAAGGCTGCAACCTGTCTTCACTGTTGTTCATATTATGTATAGATCGTATGTTGAAAACAATGGACTGGCTGGGTGAGATTAAGATATGTGAACACAAAATAAGCAGTCTCGCATGTGCGGATTACTTAGTTGTGATGGCAGATTCGATTGAAAGGTTGCAAAGTAATATTTCAAAGCTAGATCAGAAATGTAAGGACAATGGTATGAAGATTATCATCTCAAAAACGAAAGTAATGTCAGTGGGAAAGAGATATAAACGGATTGAGTGCCAAATTGGAGGAACAAAGTTAGAACAGGTGGACGTTTTCAAGTACTTAGGATGCATATTCTCACAGGATGGCAACATAGTGAAAGAACTGGAAAGGAGGTGTATCAAAGCTAATGAAGTGAGCACTCAGCTACGATCTACTCTCTTCTGCAAGAAGGAAGTCAGTACGACGAATAAGTTATCTGTGCACCGTTCAATCTTTCGACCAACTTTGTTGTATGGGAGCGAATGCTGGGTGGATTCAGGTTACCTTATGAATAAGGTTGAGGTTACGGATATGAAAGTAGCTACAGTGATTGCAGGTACTAGTAGATGGGAACAATGGCAGGAGGGTGTTCATAATGAGGAAATCAAAGAAAAACTGAGAATGAACTCTATAGATGTAGCAGTCAGGGCGAATAGGCTTAGATGGTGGGGTCATGTTACAAGCATGGGAGAAGCAAGGTTACCCAAGAGACTCATGGGTTCAGCAGTAGAGGGTAGGAGGAGTCGGGGTAGACCAAGGAGAAGGTACCTGGATTCGGTTAAGAATGATTTTGAAGTAATAGGCTTAACATCAGAAGAGGCACCAATGTTAGCACTGAATAGGGGATCATGGAGGAATTTTATAAGGGGGACTATGCTCCAGACTGAACGCTGAAAGGCATAATCAGTCTTAAATGATGATGATGATGATGATGAATGATAATACCGAAATAGTGTGCTATGTATCGAGAACGATAATCGAAGGGGTCGCGTCGGTTACGGGGCATGTAACTTGTACTGTACAGAAGAACGTTGAAAATTAGGTGAGCTGATAAGGTAAAGTTTGATGAGTTTATTCAGAGAATCGGCGAGAAAAGGAATATGTGGAGATCACTGATAAGGAGCAGAGACAGGATGGTAGGACATCTGTTAAGACATCACGATATAATCTCCACGGTACTAGACGTAGCTGCAGAGGGTGAAAACTGTAGAGGGAATCAGAGAATGGAATACATCCACCAAATAAGTGAGGACGTAGGTTGTAAGTGCTACTCTGAGGTGCAGAGGAATTCATGGCGAGCCGTATCAAACGAGTCAGAACAGTAAGCTGTGTGGACGTACAAAGTGAGAGGGAGACATATAATCGGATCGATATTTGACCAAATTGCACGAGCGTAGATGCTTTTCGTTCGGAAATCGTGCCGCGAAATCTTCCAACAGCCGCTCCGCCATCATTCGTATATATACATTTCAGAAAATAGCTCCTAACGCCACTATAACCGATTAATACCAATTATAAGAACTGCGCCACTCATCCAAACTGAAAACAGCCTGTTCGAACAATGGATTTCATGTGTTTGTGTTCCACGTATCTGAAATCAGTGCATAACGTGACAATAGACCTTAGTACATTCTAATGGTTGGCGTGAATGAAGTACCAGCTAATGAGTTCCTCAACTCAACTATTAACTGTGAACAATGCAGCCTAAATTTACTTTGCTTGATTACTAGAATACATTTGGATCATATCAAGTAAAGTTGTAGCTTGTTGTGTGAGTGTCTCTCCAACTTGGTGTGTGATAAACATTACAGGATTCCGCCTTTACATGGCAGTGGGAGATGTAGGTAGACAGCCGCCGTGGTGAAACCAGATTAAGTAATCCTTAGGCACGCGGTCGTAAAATATCTGAGCCGTGTACCTGCGTTTATGTGACTTGTGCAGTGTTTGAAGTGAAAGAGACAAAATAATTAGCTACTCATTTTACTAAGGTTTGAAGCTCCTCTTGATGTTCTTCCGTGTTTGCGATTTAAAATGGGTTGTTTTGAAAATCAGCCTTATGCAAACACAATTTGTTCATGTAGATGTATACACCCCCCCATGAACCATGGACCTTGCCGTTGGTGGGGAGGCTTGCGTGCCTCAGCGATACAGATAGCTGCACCGTAGGTACAACCACAACGGAGGGGTATCTGTTGAGAGGCCAGACAAACGTGTGGTTCCTGAAGAGGGGCTGCAGCCTTTTCAGTAGTTGCAAGGGCAACAGTCTGGATGATTGATTGATCTGGCCTTGAAACAATAACCAAAACGGCTTTGCTGTGCTGGTACTGCGAACGGCTGAAAGCAAGGGGAAACTACGGCCGTAATTTTTCCCGAGGGCATGCAGCTTTACTGTATGATTAAATGATGATGGCGTCCTCTTGGGTAAAATATTCCGGAGGTAAAATAGTCCCCCATTCGGATCTCCGGGCGGGGACTACTCAAGAGGACGCCGTTATCAGGAGAAAGAAACTTGGCGTTCTATGGATCGGAGCGTGGAATGTCAGATCCCTTAATCGGGCAGGTAGGTTAGAAAATTTAAAAAGGGAAATGGATAGGTTAAAGTTAGATATAGTGGGAATTAGTGAAGTTCGGTGGCAGGAGGAACAAGACTTCTGGTCAGGTGACTACAGGGTTATAAACACGAAGTCCAATAGGGGTAATGCAGGAGTAGGTTTAATAATGAATAGGAAAATAGGAATGCGGGTAAGCTACTACAAACAGCATAGTGAACGCATTATTGTGGCCAAGATAGATACGAAGCCCACACCTACTACAGTAGTACAAGTTTATATGCCAACTAGCTCTGCAGATGATGAAGAAATAGATGAAATGTATGATGAAATAAAAGAAATTACTCAGATAGTGAAGGGAGACGAAAATTTAATAGTCATGGGTGACTGGAATTCGAGTCTAGGAAAAGGGAGAGAAGGAAACGTAGTAGGTGAATATGGATTCGGGCAAAGAAATGAAAGAGGAAGCCGCCTGATAGAATTTTGCACAGAGCACAACTTAATCATAGCTAACACTTGGTTTAAGAATCATGATAGAAGGTTGTATACATGGAAGAACCCTGGAGATACTAAAAGGTATCAGATAGATTATATAATGGTAAGACAGAGATTTAGGAACCAGGTTTTAAATTGTAAGACATTTCCAGGGGCAGATGTGGACTCTGACCACAATCTATTGGTTATGACCTGTAGATTAAAACTGAAGAAACTGCAAAAAGGTGGGAATTTAAGGAGATGGGACCTGGATAAACTGAAAGAACCAGAGGTTGTACAGAGTTTCAGGGAGAGCATAAGGCAACAATTGATAGGAATGGGGGAAAGAAATACAGTAGAAGAAGAATGGGTAGCTCTGAGGGATGAAGTAGTGAAGGCAGCAGAGGATCAAATAGGTAAAAAGAAGAGGGTTAGTAGAAATCCTTGGGTAACAGAAGAAATATTGAATTTAATTGATGAAAGGAGAAAATATAAAAATGCAGTAAATGAAGCAGGCAAAAAGGAATACAAACGTCTCAAAAATGAGATCGACAGGAAGTGCAAAATGGCTAAGCAGGGATGGCTAGAGGACAAATGTAAGCATGTAGAGGCTTATCTCACTAGGGGTAAGATAGATACTGCCTACAGGAAAATTAAAGAGACCTTTGGAGATAAGAGAACCACATGTATGAACATCAAGAGCTCAGATGGAAACCCAGTTCTACGCAAAGAAGGGAAAGCAGAAAGGTGGAAGGAGTATATAGAGGGTCTATACAAGGGCGATGCACTTGAGGACAATATTATGGAAATGGAAGAGGATGTAGATTAAGATGAAATGGGAGATACGATACTGCGTGAAGAGTTTGACAGAGCACTGAAGGACCTGAGTCGAAACAAGGCCCCCGGAGTAGACAATATTCCATTAGAACTACTGACGGCCGTGGGAGAGCCAGTCCTGACAAAACTCTACCATCTGGTGAGCAAGATGTATGAAACAGGCGAAATACCCTCAGACTTCAAGAAGAATATAATAATTCCAATCCCAAAGAAAGCAGGTGTTGACAGATGTGAAAATTACCGAACTATCAGCTTAATAAGTCACAGCTGCAAAATATTAACGCGAATTCTTTACAGACGAATGGAAAAACTAGTAGAAGCCAACCTCGGGGAAGATCAGTTTGGATTCCGTAGAAACACTGGAACACGAGAGGCAATACTGACCTTACGACTTATCTTAGAAGAAAGATTAAGGAAAGGCAAACCTACGTTTCTAGCATTTGTAGACTTAGAGAAAGCTTTTGACAATGTTGACTGGAATACTCTCTTTCAAATTCTAAAGGTGGCAGGGGTAAAATACGGGGAGCGAAAGGCTATTTACAACTTGTACAGAAACCAGATGGCAGTTATAAGAGTTGAGGGACATGAAAGGGAAGCAGTGGTTGGGAAGGGAGTAAGACAGGGTTGTAGCCTCTCCCCGATGTTATTCAATCTGTATATTGAGCAAGCAGTAAAGGAAACAAAAGAAAAATTTGGAGTAGGTATTAATATCCATGGAGAAGAAATAAAAACTTTGAGGTTCGCCGATGACATTGTAATTCTGGCAGAGACAGCAAAGGACTTGGAAGAGCAGTTGAATGGAATGGATGGTGTCTTGAAGGAAGGATATAAGATGAACATCAACAAAAGCAAAACGAGGATAATGGAATGTAGTCGAGTTAAGTCGGGTGATGCTGAGGGTATTAGATTAGGAAATGAGACACTTAAAGTAGTAAAGGAGTTTTGCTATTTGGGGAGCAAAATAACTGATGATGGACGAAGTAGAGAGGATATAAAATGTAGACTGGCAATGGCAAGGAAAGCCTTTCTTAAGAAGAGAAATTTGTTAACATCGAGTATTGATTTAAGTGTCAGGAAGTCGTTTCTGAAAGTATTTGTATGGAGTGTAGCCATGTATGGAAGTGAAACATGGACGGTAAATAGTTTGGACAAGAAGAGAATAGAAGCTTTCGAAATGTGGTGCTACAGAAGAATTCTGAAGATTAGATGGGTAGATCACATAACTAATGAGGAAGTAGGATTGGGGAGAAGAGAAGTTTGTGGCACAACTTGACCAGAAGAAGGGATCGGTTGGTAGGACATGTTCTGAGGCATCAAGGGATCACCAATTTAGTATTGGAGGGTAAAAATCATAGGGGGAGACCAAGAGATGAATACACTAAGCAGATTCAGAAGGATGTAGGTTGCAGTATGTACTGGGAGATGAAGAAGCTTGCACAGGATAGAGTAGCATGGAGAGCTGCATCAAACCAGTCTCAGGACTGAAGACCACAACAACAGATGTATACAAAAACAAAAATTTAAAAAAATCGTGTTTGCCTATGCTGATTTTCAAAACAACCCGATACTAATTCGCTATTTTAACACCCAGGCTTGTTACAGGGTAATTACACATCTTGATTCGACACTGACAATACTTTGTAAAGTAATAATGTCTTGGTTATCTGTAGCATTATTTCTTTTCTGAGAAATCGAATAATATTAACGAGTTTTAAACCTTGTAATGAATCTGTACTGAATAGAGATCCAAGAACATGGACTGTCGTCTCGCCATGTGTGTGTATGAAATGCCTCCTTTTTCTTGCGAAAGAGCATGCTTCTGTAGAATCAGATAACATATAGAAACTAGCCGTATGTTTGCTATCGTGGGACCTTCACCTGATACGCAAGTTAGGGTGCAGTATCACGATGTCATGCAACTCACACCCAAATGGGTTTATACTGAATCAGCACAAGGTGTGTAACGCAATCTCATAATTGCCCTGATACAAATCCTCCTTGGGGTGTCTAGCGTCCCATATAATTTACTCATTAAATTAATCGGCCAAAAGTTCCCTCTAGATATGTTGACGGGAAAGGATTCTGATGACTGTGACTGTTTAACAGATAAATGCCACCCTAAAAATTTACAGTTAAATCTACTTACATTAAATAAAACACAAAATTATTCAAGAATTTGTACAACGAACAGTCATGTATATTAACGTAAACCAGAAACATACACTGATGCGCCAAACAAATTGGTAAAACCATGCGTATTCAAATACAAAGACATGTAAACAGACAGAATACGGTGCTACGGTCGGCAACGTCTATATAAGAAAACAGTGTCTGGCTTAGTCGTTAGATCAGTTACTGCTCCTACAATGGCAGCTTATCAACATTTAAGTGAGCATGAACGTGGTATTATATAGTCGGCGCACGAGCGATGCGACACAGAGTCTCCGAGGTACTGATGAAGTGGGGCATCTCCAGTACGACCATTTCTGAGTGTACCGTGAATATCAGGCATCCGGCAAAACATTAAACCTCCGATATCACCCTGCGGCCGAAAAAGATCCCGCTAGAACGACTGAAGAGAATCGTTCAACGTGGCACAAGTGCAGCCTGTCCGCAAATTGCTGCAGATTTCAATGCTGGGCCATCAGCAAGTGTCAACGTACGAACCGTTCAACGAGACGTCGTCGATATGGGCTTTCGGAGCCTAAGACCCACTCGTGTACCCTTGATGACTGCACGCCACAAAGCTTTACGCCTCGCCTAGGTCCGTCAACACCGACATTAGATCGTTGATGACTGGAAACATTTTACCTGATCGGACGAGTCTCGTTTCAAATTGTATCGAGCGGATGGGCGTGTGCGGGTATGGAGACAACCTGATGGATCCATGGACCTTGCATGTCAGCAGGGGACTGTTCAAGCCGGTGGAGGCTATGTAATGGTGGGGGGCGTCTGCAGTTGGAGTGACATGGGACCCCTAATACTTCTAGATACGACTCTGACAGGTGAAACGTACGTAAGCATCGCTTTTGATCACTTGCCTCCATTCATGTCTCTGATCACCTGCATACATTCATGTACACCATGCATTCCGACGGACTTAGGCAATTTAATCAGGACAATGCGACACCCCATACTTCCAGAATTGCTACAGAGTGGCTCCAAGAACACTCTTCTGAGTTAAAACACTGGAAAGTCCCCTTTGAACAATTATACAAGACTGTGCTTAAACTGACACACAATATTTTTTTAGCGCAACGCAATCTGACTTTCAATAATCCCTACAAAAGAATTGCCCTGACTAACATTAACCTATACCTTTCACAAATCACTTACCTCACAAAAATCTTCGTTTCTCGAACTACTGCAATACAGCGAGCGCCACTACTGCCAGCTAAATAAAAGATTCAAACTACGGAAGGCACTAACTACTGATACGCATAGTTAGCAAATGAAATATTTTAATAGATAACAAACAATGTATTTACCTTAATAGTGTTGAAAAATCATAATATACATAGCAGTTCATGACATCCAGTCTTACAAATTTCAAAACTCCGCCATCTCTCTCCCCACATCCACCACTGCTGGCGGCTCACCTCCAACTGCCAGTGTTGCCAACTCTAAAAAACCCGCGTCGCTAGACTCAATATCAAAAGTCGCTAGAAAGTCGCTATAACTGATTTTACTAGTGGTGTACTGAAAATTTCGTGCTGTGAATGGTGCAATAAGCCAGTGAGAAGGTAATAAAATATTAATAAAAATTGTCTCGTACGTAATTGCTATATTGTCTTAATTAAATGACGCATCGCTTGCAACAACATACATATAAAATACGCTAACGTTTAATTATACATGTTATCATAATAGACGCAACACATAAATTGTTGTTTCAATCACAGTAGTCAAATATACTAGAAATATACAACTATATTTGTAACAAAAGAAAGCAAGAACTCAAATTAGGTTACAAAATATATACATACCGGTATGTGAGCTATTCATCGTCGTCACTCAGAAGGTCGAATAACTCTTCTGTTTCATGCTCTGACAGAACTGCAGTTGATGTAGAGGGTTAAACGTCGCTCAAAAGATGATGTTGCAGTTCGACTGTTTTTGTCGCAAAAGAGTAACTTTTGTTCGTTCAAAAAAATGGTTCAAATGGCTCTGAGCACTATGGGAGTTAACAGCTATGGTCATCAGTCCCCTGGAACTTAGAACTACTTAAACCTAACTAACCTAAGGACAGCACACAACACCCAGCCATCACGAGGCAGAGAAAATCCCTGACCCCGCCGGGAATCGAACCCGGGAACCTGGGCGTGGGAAGCGAGAACGCTACCGCACGACCACGAGATGCGGGCTTTGTTCGTTCCAATAAGCTCCAATACGCCTGACGGTATGTCAAAAGATGCAGAATCTTTATTTTGTTTCTTCAGCTGGTCTCCCAATATGATCAAAGCATTAATTGTCTTTAATGATAATTTGTTACGTTGTTTAGTTTTTATAATGTTCATAGAACTGAATATTCTTTCCACTTCTGCATTTGAATGCGGTAGGCATAGACCAGTCATTGCTAGCTGTGAAATCAAAGAAAAAAGATTCTCCCCTGCGGCATTTTTATACTGCAAAACGTCACTCCAAAATCGAACAGTGTTAGTAGTGTTATTCCACTTAATGAAGTTGATATTATGCCATTCTTGCAGCATACCGTCTATGAAATCGCCACTAAAACCCAATTATTTGGCTACATCCGCTACAGCATTATTTTTATTCACTTTTAGTGTTTCTTCAACATTCAGCATTGACATTTTTTTCAGGATCGTAACGTTACTTGGCAGTCTTTGTTGAATTTCTTTTATGAGTTTCAGACTAAACTGAATGCATCTCTTCTTCAAATAAACTTTATTTTCTTCAGACAAACTTGACTCAGACAATTTCTGTTCAAACATAAAGCCAAGGTTCGGATTTTCTTACATACATTCGCCTAGAACTGGTGTTGTCAACAAATCAACAGTTGGAAAAACTATGTTTTGTCCGAGTGACTGCATGAGAAATACAAGTGTATCTAGTAATTTAGTGGGGGTCATTGTCTTCTCCTTCAAAAGCTTTTATTGCTATTTGTACGTCTTTTAAAGCATGTTTAAAGTAAAACATGTAATGATGATTTGAGTCGTCATAATACATCTTGTACAAAAGATCGGCAGTGTAACAATTGTCTTGAACCATGACAAATGAAAAATGTAGCTTTAGTTCTTCCCACTGCTCCAGAATTCTTCGTATTGCTGGTTCCATTGAAAGCCAACGTGTTGCACAGACCTTCAAAATTTTTAGTGGCTGTTTTCCACAATTTATTGTCTCATAAACCTTTTTATAGTCCTCTTGCCATTTGGGTGAAATGGAGAACCAATTGTAGGTTTCCCGTACAAGAATCTATGTTTCTAGGTATGGTATTCACTGAGGCGTGCGAAACTGCAAGGTGAAGAGAGTGATAAATGCAACAGATCAATACCAAATGCTTCAAACCATATTCTCTCTTGAGTTGTTCGAAAAGCCCATTGTTTATTCCAAACATTGCAAAAGCATTATCTGTGCCAATTCCTACCATATTAGCGACTGGAAGTTTGAGATCTTTCAAAGAATTCACAAGAACAGCAGCCAGATTTCTTGCATCTGCAGTTTCTACTACAGCGAGTTTGAGAAATGCTGATCTAAAGGTTTGGTTGTTTACACTATAGTGCCATATAACGATACCTAGCATTTTAGATATTGATATATCTGTGGATTCATCTATTAGTACACTGTATTTATGGTTGCCTATATCTTCAACCAATGATTGTGTAAAATATGGAGCCAAAACTTCAGTTATAATGTAAGTGCACTTTGTACGATGTAATTGCATGTTTTTAGCGCCCTCATCACCGGAAAACACCTTCTTGCTCAGTATTCCTAAATAATCTACGGCTAAAATAGAACAATGTTCTGCAATAAATAAAGAAAGGGCGCCTTCCGCTCTGCTTGTTATTCTAACTGTAGTTTTCGGAGCAATTTTCACACGTAAGGTGGTTTGTGGTTTTTTTAATCAATTTTTTGTTTATGCTTAATAGTTTTCGAATGCTTTCTAATATCACACAATTTAGCATCAAACTCTGTTGCACATACTTGACATCTTGCCTTGGATAAGTCTCCAACGACTGGTTTCAGCCACCCATTGAATTCAGCTTCTGCTTCCCACACATCCCGATATTTTTGAGCGTACTGCTTCTTCTTCTGCAGTAAATCCATTATGTAAGCCACCACAACATAAGTTTCATCAATTTGTAATCACTGAAAATACATTAAAACTCAGGCGAACTAGAGGTCGTGAAACAATCTACTTACTCGGTAACTCGATATCAGTCCTATTGTTCATTGTTTAAAACGTAATAATGTCTGAGATACCCCCACCGAATTGTTCTTGCATTACCATTGTGCATATGGTAATAATTTGACTGCGAGTTAACATTTCGAAAAATTAGAGGTTGCTGGACAGAAATGTATTTTATTATACTTAATATTACGGATGTTTTTTGTCAATTCGAAAAATAAAGGAAGATCAAAAGTTGAAGAATTATAGCTCGATACGCTATCGACGATAACAGGCTAGTGGGTAATGAATAATGAATTGTTCTATAATTAAGGTTTTCTTACTCTGTAGGCAATTCCCATATTCAGGTTTACTAAAAGCTAAACAATGCTACATGATCTGCTAAGAACTTAGTTTAACTTAGTAAATCTAGAACAAAGTCAGTGTAGTACCCATTCTATAGTTAAAATCTTAGTTCTGTTAATGAAAATACTGGCCCAAAATAGTTTTGATTTGTACTTCAAAACTCGTCAAAACTCCAAAAGGCACCAGATAAGTCGCTAAATAATTTTTGTCGCTAAAAAGTTTTTTTTGTCGCTAAGACGAAGGCAAAAGTCGCCCTTTCTAGCGAAAAAGTCGCTAAATTGGCAACACTGCCAACTGCCTAACGCTATGCGCTGTTAACATCCAGCTACCCAACAATACAATGTCAGACAACAATGCAAACTAGCCACAGACTGCACACAGCACAGCCAGTGATTTTCATACAGAGCGCTACATGGCGTTACCAATATAAAAACCTGAACAGCCTACTTACATAGCCCCCATGCTCCCCACAAAAAATTTTACAAATTGTTTTGGGCACTGGCCAATACATATTTGTTAAAATTTTTTTCACAATTACAATAACAGAGAAATCATATGCACACACTTATTGATACAATGTTGGTCAAAAGCTAAAATTTTCTCACAGTCCATAAAGACAGTCCTGATCATTCATCACAGTAAAATTGCAGTGTTTTTCTCGAAGTCTGAGCGGTAAAAGAAAATGCACACGGAAGTAAGCATAGCCAGTGATTTTCATACAGAGCGCTACGTGGCGTTACCAATATAAAAACCTGAACAGCCTACTTACAACACTTCCACTTACCACCAAACTTTCCAGACACGGATATTATTAAGAATATCTGGGATACCTTTCAAAGTGTTGTTTAGAAGAGATCTCCAACCCCTCTTACTCTTACGGATTTATGGACAGCCCTGTAGGATTCATGGTGTCAGTTCCGTCCAGCATTGCTTCAGAGAGTAACCCACTCCATGACACGTCGCATTGCGGCACTTCTGCGTGCTCGCTGGGGCTAACACGATATTAGGTAGGTGTCCAGTTTCTTTGGCTCTTCATTGTAAACAGCTCTCACTTGATAGAGCTCTTGGCAACAATCTAGTACAAACGACACTGTATGATATCTGGCGTGCTTCTCCACTACGAGAAGAGGAAGCAAAGACAATAGGTGAAAAATATAACATCGATAAGCAAGGTGATAATCGGATGCAGTACCACGATATAACCTAAGGAGGCAAAGTGGTTATATGCATGCCACCACCGAGAAACCTCAGTTCGAATTTTGGGCGGCTGAAACATCAATTGAAATCCCACAGGCTGGAGCTGCGTATGTTACCTACAGTACGGCCCAAGGCTGCCTGCTGATGTAGACTGCCACTTGTGAGCGGCTCCACAGCATGCAGACCAATCGAAGCGCGAAAGCGGAAAAAAGCTAAGCGTTTGTGCGGGTGGCCGATCAAGTGAATCCACGAATGAAATTACTCTGCAGCAAGGGCGGCAAAGTACGCGAGCAACTCCTGCGGCGGCCAGGAACCAACTCTTGAAATTCTCTTCCGCTCCGTGCCCAGAGCAGCCGCTTCCTTTGTGACAGAACTCGTCCTATTGTCGAGAATACTCAAAGCTTTCGCCAATTGTGGCATTACAACAAATTCGCCTAGACTCTCACCACCGTACTCCATCAACCTAGGCCCCAATGTCATTCCTTCCCACCAATTCCCAGCAGTGACAACAATCGTGTGCTGACGTAACAGTCAAGCAGCCTACCACAGCCTCCGCCAGGACTTTGCTCGGGAAGCTTTCTGCCGGTGGGCGCCAACAGAATAAGATAACTGGGTTGCTACGAGTGGCGGCTATCCCGTGGAATTCGGAAACCATTTTTCAGAAACGTTCCAAACAACAGCACAGCCGTGGTGCTGAACTGGTGCGTTCCTGCCCAAACTGTGAGTCTTCCGCGAGAAAACAGCCCCCAGCCATTGTAAAAATAGCGAGCGTCCGTCGCTCCGACCCTGAGACCCGTCATCAAATGAGAAAGCCGACAGCCACGGAGCAGGACTCCGTCTGTAATTCCCAGTGACTGGATTTTCGCCGCTTTCCCCCTCTTCTGAGCGTTCACTGTTATTGTGAGCCCGAATGTTCGAGCTAATTTCGTAGTTGAAATGAACAGAGTTACGATATGCATGCGTTCTACTCCCGATTGTATACATGCCGGTATATAGCATCCTATTACTGTTGTGTATGACAGTGTAAAACGACAGCTAACCGACATTAATTGGCATGTACCCAAATTCAGATTTTAGAAATGCAAGATAGGCTGGTTTGATGGCCCTTAATAAGTGTTTGAAGGAGACAGAGGACCTGCCGTCTTGCACATATGACGGATGACTGTAAAAAAAGACAGAAATGAAATGAAATGTTTGTGAATTCCTAAGGGACCAAACTGCTGAGGTCATCGATCCCTAGACTTACACCCTACTTAAACTAAGAACAACACACCCATACTCGAGGGCTGACTGGAACCTCCGGCAGGAGGGCCGCGCAATCCGTGAGATAGCACCTCAAACAGCGATACCACTCCGCGCAGAAAAAAGAAAAGAGAGACAGAAGTTGTTCGCAGAAAATTGGGTCATGAATGTCCAAATACGTAGAACGTACGTTGTACGTAAACTAAATTCGCAAAGTTGATCATGCTGAGTGCCAGAGCTGATTGATGCTAATTTTAGCGGTTAATGGAGATCACCACAGCTGTAAAATACACTTGCTCTGCCATGACTGGTTTTGTTTTGTAGAATATCATCATGATATAAATGGTCTGCTTGTCATATGTAACGTTAGATGCTAAATGTGGAAACGGTGATCACAAACATTCTGCCGATCACGTGTCGGAAGCATGGCAAGGAGACAAGTGGTGCTGTTTGCAATATTCTGGTGCACGCTGCATTCCGTGCGTGCTTGCCATGCTTCCACCAGGTGGTCGGCAGAATGTTTGTGATCACTGTATCCAGATGTTGCATCTAACCTTATGTATGACGACCAAAACATTTACATCACGATATTGGCAAAACTTGCCAACAAGACGATGTTCTAAAGAACGAAAACGGTTGCCACACAACAAAACTGTATTAATACAGCTGGGAAGATCTCTAGTAACCATAAAAATTATTGAGGTTTCTAGATTTTAATGAACAGCGTCCAGAACTGGCAGAGTGAAAGACGCCTAATAAGAATACTCCTTTTGAAACGTTCTCAAATCAGCGTAGAGGTGTTATCCAAATAGTGCCATATTTATACAAACTGGATTGTTACAATCTCCGGGTGATAATGATGCCTGAAACTGCTGGGCGCCGTCATATTACACCCCACGCTCCCGCTGTCCGTCTCAGGTTGACGGACGTGTTTCTTGACTTCCGCAAGGCGTACGATACAGTTCCCCACAGTCGTTTAATGAACAAAGTAAGAGCATATAGACTATCAGACCAATTGTGTGATTGGATTGAAGAGTTCCTAGATAACAGAACGCAGCATGTCATTCTCAATGGAGAGAAGTCTTCCGAAGTAAGAGTGATTTCAGGTGTGCAGCAGGGGAGTGTCGTAGAACCGTTGCTATTCTCAATATACATAAATGGTCTTGTGGATAACATCGAAAGTTCACTGAGGCTTTTTGCGGATGATGCTGTGGTATATAGAGAGGTTGTAACAATGGAAAATTGTACTGAAATGCTGGAGGATCTGCAGCGAATTGACGCATGGTGCAGCGAATGGCAATTGAATCTCAATATAGACAAGTGTAATATGCTGCGAATACATAGAAAGAAAGATCCCTTATCATTTAGCTACAATATAGCAGGTCAGCAACTGGAAGGAGTTAACTCCATAAATTATCTGGGAGTAGGCATTAGGAGTGATTTAAAGTGGAATGACCATATAAAATTAATAGTCGGTAAAGCAGATGCCAGACAGATTTATTGGAAGAATCCTAAGGAAATGCAGTCCGAAAACAAAGGAAGTAGGTCACAATTCACTTGTTCGCCCACTGCTTGAATACTGCTCACCAGTGTGGGATCCGTACCAGGTAGGTTTGATAGAAGAGATAGAGAAGATCCAACGGAGATCAGCGCTCTTCGTTACAGGATCATTTAGTAATCGCGAAAGCGTTACGGAGATGACAGATAAACAACAGTGGAAGACCCTGTAAGAGAGACGCTCAGTAGCTCGGTACGGGCATTTGTTGAAGTTTCGAGAACATACCTTCACCGAGGAGTCAAGCAGTATATTGCTCTCTCCTACGTATATCTCGCTAAGAGACCATGAGGATAAAATCAGAGAGATTAGAGCCCACACAGAGGCATACCGACAATCCTTCTTTCCACGAGCAATACGAGACTGGAATAGAAGGGAGAACCGACAGAGGTACTCAAGGTACCCTCCACCACACAGCGTCAGGTGGCTTGCGGAGTATGGATGTAGATGTAGATGTAGACGGAACCAGGGGATGGCTCCTCTGACGAGGTGGAGAGGGAAGTACCCTGTCGGGACACGAACCCCGGTCCTCAGTCTACGTGCCGCCGCCGATTGGATCGGGACTTCGCTGATGCGGAGGCGATGCGCCTGCGTGGTGTCATCTCGGCTCTACAGTCCGCGTTGCGTGAGTGGATCTCTCCACACATTGTCGAACTTTCAGCACACTCAAGACCGGGCCACAAACGTCAATTATATGGACACCGCTGTATTTATCGGGTCGTCGTGTAGTCAGGTCTATATAAATTCTCTTAAAATGCAATTCCGTATTGTACTGGCCTCTTTTAACAACTTGTTGCCGTCATAACTCATATTATATCCCTCGGAGAGGCATTGTTCCTTATCTGTGTGACATTTGTATTCTGTTAGACTTTCCTCTACGGTCCGAATGGTTTGATCTACATACATTTCCTTGCATTAGTACGGGGTACGGTAGACTCCTGGTTTTCGGAGCCTTGGTCGAACCTAACAGACCCAGACATGGCTTTCCCTTCGGCCTGCGGTTGAAATACACATTAGACGTTATGTTTCCACAGTACTCTGCCAATTCTCGGGGATATGTTAGGGACAAACACCGTGGCAACTGTTTTCCATTATTCTTCTGCAAGCTGTGGCACTCTTGATCTGACGGTAGTTCGAACAACTGTTCCGAAAACTGCAAGTGCTG
The DNA here is from genome assembly GCF_021461385.2 of Schistocerca piceifrons. Lineage (NCBI taxonomy): Eukaryota > Metazoa > Arthropoda > Insecta > Orthoptera > Acrididae > Schistocerca > Schistocerca piceifrons. The sequence goes on from NC_060142.1 coordinate 642,631,358, forward strand.
CAACTCCGCTGGTGAGCTCTGAGGTGTGCTGCGAACGCCTTCTCGTTGGGAAGGGGCGTAACAGGTAGAAGCTTGAAGAATATATCTTTTCTTTTTATTCTGTCTCCTGAAATTCTCCTCTATTCAGCCATCTAAAACACATGTTTACATTTGACAAAAGTTACGTGATACCTCCTAATATCAACAAGTCGTTGGAAGTGCTTCGCAAAAACACTGAGTCATTCTGCTTCTGTATCCGTCCATAATTGCGGAACTGTTACCGGTGCTAGATTTTGTGCCCGAACTGCCCTCTCGATTAAGTCCCATAAATGTTCGCTAGGATTTCTGTCGGGTGACCTGGGTTGCCAAATAATTCGCCCGGATTGTGCAGAATGTTCTTCAAGCCAATCGCGAACAACTGTGGCCGGATGACAAGGCGCATTGTCATCCATAACAATTTGGGAGCTTGAAGTCCATGAATGGCTGGAAATGATCTCCAGGTAGCCGAACACAACCACTTCCATCAATGATCGGTTCAGTTGCATGAGAAGACCCAATCTTTTCCACGTAAACACAGCCCTCACCAATACGGAGCCACCAATAACTTGTACAGTGCCTTGTTGACAACATGGGACCATGGCTTTGTGGGGTCTGCTCCAAACTCTAAAGCTACCATCAGCTCTTACAAACTGAAATCAGGATTTATCTGACCATGCCACCGTTTTCCAGTCGTCTAGGGTCCAACCTATATGGTTACGAGCCCAGGAGAGGAACTGCAGACGAAATCGTGCTGTTAGCAAAGGCACTAGCGTCGGTCGTCTGCTGCCAAAGCCCAATAACCCCAAATTTCGCCGCACTGCCCTAACGGATACGTTCGTCGTAGGCCCGTTATTGATTTCTGCGGTTATTTCACGCAGTGTTGCTTGTCTGTTAGCACTGACAACTCTGTGTAAACGCCGCTGCCCTCGGTCGTTATATGTAAGTCGTCGGCCACTGCGTTGTCCGCTGTGAGAGCTAATGCCTGGAATTTGGTATTGTCCGAACACTCTTGACACTGCGGTTATTGGAATATTGAATTCCCTAATGATTTCCGACATGCAACGCCGCATGCTCTTAGCTCCAACTATCATTCCGATTTCTAAGTGTGTTAATTGCCGTCGGAAATGTTTCGCATGAATCACCTAAGTACAAATGAAAGCTCCACCAGTGCACTGCCCTTTTTTGGATTGTGTACGCGATACTGACGCCCTCTGTATACGGGCATATCGCTGTCCCATAGCTACGTCACCGCAGTGTGTTGAGCGAAAGAAAAAAAAAACTGCAAAAATCCATATTTACAGATTTAAAATCTCAATCTGTCATAATTTCTTCCACCGTAGATTTTTAACAAATTGTGTTATACGAAAATTAGTCATTTTTGTTCTATCAATTCATACTATTTCATAAATTTCATCACAAGCGGTACATAAAAATCAAAATATATATGCCAGAACAACATACAGAATTTTTCCTGTACTCTTACGGATGTAACAATCACTTTTTAAAGGCGTTTGTCTGTAATAAACAGAATTTTGGAAGTTGACTGTGGAACGCGGTATCCCATGGTCACCAGCGTTAACAAAAATTAGTATCTTCCACAGACGAGTTTCGAACACGAAATGGGGAGGTGGTTCACACTACCTTCTGCCTCAGATTCACACTCAAACGAAGGAGAACCGTAAATAAAGATTTTGTGTAGAAGTAGACGAAATGTGGGGCGGCTGAAGCGGAGTCGATTTATGATGGACATCGTTGATTGGTCCAAATGTGTCCTCGTAGAATACGTCCTTGCAGGAACTTAAGGTTGTAATGATGCAAAAAAAAAAAAAAAAAAAAAAAAATCACTTTTCTTCTTTTGGGACAGGTTCCACGTCTCTTCCCAGTGATGTTTTCAACGGCTTTTGAACTCTTGTAAGAAGTCTGTATACGACCTTTTCAGTTCTAAGGCAGTTCCTATAGATGCGCCAACTTCCTCATTGTTGCGGGTGTCAGTGTGGAATGCATCCACAGCAGACTGATTGTTTGCCCCCTCTATTTCTATATCTACATCTATATCTACATGGATACTCTGCAAATTACATTTAAGTGCCTGGCAGAGGATTCATCGAACCACTTTCGCAATTCTCTATTATTCCAATTTCTTAAAGAGCGCGGAAAAAACGAGCACCTATATCTTTCCGTACAAGCTCTGAGTCCTCTTACTTTATCGTGGTGATCGCTCCTCCCTATGTAGGTCGGTGTCAACAAAATATTTCCGCGTTCGGAGGAGAAAGTTGGTAATTGGAGAAGATTCCGTCGCAGCGAAAAACGCCTTGCTTTCAAAGATGTACAGCCCAAATCCTCTATCATTTCAGTGACACTCTCCCCCATATTTCGCGATAATACAAAACGTGCTGCCCTTCTTTGAGCTTTTTCGATGTACTCCGTCAGTCTTATCTGGTAAGGATTTCACACCGCGCAGCAGTATTCTAAAAGAGGACGGACATGCGTAGTGTAGGCAGTCTCATAGTAGATCTGTTACATTTTCTAAGTGTTCGGCCAATAAAACGCAGTCTTTGATTAGCCTTTCCCACAACTTTTTCTATGTCTTCCTTCCAATTTAAGTTATTCGTAATTACAATTCCTAGGTCTTTAGTTGAATTTACGGCCTTTATATTTGACTGACTTATTGTGTAACCGAAGTTTAACGGATTCCTTTTAGCACTCATGTGGATGACCTCAAACTTTTCGCTATTTAGAGTCAACTGCCAATTTTCACACCATTCAGATGTCTTTTCTAAAGCGTTTTGCAGTTTGTTTTGATCTTAAGGTGGCTTTATTAGTCGATAAACGACAGCGTCAACTGCAAGAAACCTAAGACGGCTGCTGAGATTTTCTCCCAAATCGTTTATACAGATAAGAAATAGCGAAGGGTCTTTAACACTACCTTGGGGAACGCCAGAAATCACTTCTGTTTTACTCGATGACTTTCCGTCAATTACTACGAAGTGCAACCTCTCTGATAGGAAGTCACAAATCCAGTCACGTGACTGAGACGATATTCCATAAGCATGCAATTTCACTATAAGCTTCTTGTGCGGTACAGTGTCAAAAGCCTTCTGGAATACGGAATCGATCTGAAATCCTTTGTCAATAGCACTCAACACTTTTGCGAATAAAGAGTTGTGTTTCACAAGTTGACTGTGTGTCAATAGACCGTTTTCTTCGAGGTAATTCATAAATTTCGAACACAATGTATGTTCCAGAATCCTGCTGCATATCGACGTTAATGATATGGGCCTGTAATTTTGTGGATTACTCCTACTACCTTTCTTGAATGTTAGTGTGACCTGTGAAACTTTCCTTTCTTTATGTACGGATCTTTCGTCGAGTGAACGGTTGTATATGATAGTTAAGTATGGAGCTAATGCATCAGCATACTCCAAAAGGAATCTAACTGGTATTCAGTCTGGACTAGAAGACTTGCTTTTATTAAGTGATTTAAGTTGCTTCACTACTCCGAAGACATTTACTTCTACGTTACTCATGTCGGCAGCTGTTCTCGGTTCGAATTCTCGAATATTTACTTCGTCTTCTTTTGTGAAGGCGTTTAGGAAGGCTGTGTTTAGTAAACCTGCTTTGGCAGTACTGTCTTCGATCGTATATCCATTGCTACTGCGCAGAGAAGGCATTGATTGTTTCTTGTCGCTAACGTACCTCACATACGAGCAGAATCTCTTTGGATTTTCTGCCAGGTTTCGAGAAAAAGTTTCATTGTGGAAACTGTTATAAGCATCTCGTATTGAAGTCCACGCTAAATTTCTAGCTTCTGTAAAAGATCTTCAATCTTGGGGATTTTTCGTCTGTTTACATTTGGCGTGATTGTATTGTTGTTTCTGCAACAGTGGTCTGACCCGTTTTGTGTACCAAGGAGGGTCATCTCCGTCGTTTGTTAATTTATTTGCTATAAATCCCTCAATTGCTACCGATACTATTTCTCTGAATTCAAGCCACATGTTCTACACTTAGACTACATCATTATTTTGGAAGGAGTGGAGATTGTCTCTCAGGAGGCGTCAAGTGAATTTTTATCTGCTTTTTTTGAATAAGTATATTTTTCATTAATCTTTGGAGCATTTGGGGGTTACAATATTCAGTCTCTCTAAGACAACCCTGTGTTCACTAATCCCTGTATCAGGTTTGATGCTCGTTATTAACTCAGGATTATTTGTTGCTAAGACGTCAAGTGTGTTTTCACAACCGTTTACTATTCTAGTGCGTTCATGAACTAACTGCTAGAAATAATTTTCAGAGAATGCATTTATCACAATTTCGGATGATGTTTTATGCGTACCTCCGGGACTAAACATGTATTTTCGCCAACATAGTGAGGGTAAACTATAGTCACCACCAACTATAATCGTATGAGTCGGGTAGGTGTTTGAAATCAAACTCAAGTTTTCTTTAAACCTTTCAGCAACTGTATCATCTGAATTGGGAGTCGGTAAAAGGTTCCAATTATTATTTTATTCCGGTTGTCAACAATGACTTCTGCCCATACTAACTCACAGGAACTACCTACTTCAATTTCGCGACAAGATAAACTACTTCTAACAGCAACAAACACGCCACCGCCAACAGTGTTCAGCCTATCCTTTCGGAACACCGTTAAGTTCTTCTCAAAAATTTCGTCTGTGGTTACATCCAGCTTTAGCCAGATTTCAGTGCGTATAACGAATTGAGCATCAGTGCTTTCTATTAGCGCTTGGAGCTCTTTTCCAACACAGGTACGACAATGTACAACTGTTATACCGATGGTTTCTGTATCTACGTTCTTCCTGTGATCGGCCTGCAACCTTTGTGACTGAAGCCCTTCGTGTACTTTCCCGAGATCCTCTAACCTAAAAAACTTCCCAGTCCACTCCATACAGCCCCTAATACCCGTGTAGCCGCCTCCTGCGTATAGTGGATACCTGATCTATTCAGCGGAATCCGAAACCCAACTACCCTTTGGCTCAAGTCAAGGAATCTGCAGCCTACACGGTCGCAAAACTGTCTGAGCCTCTGATTCAGACCCTCCACTCGGCTCTGTACCAGAGGTCTGTAATCGGTCCTGTCGACTATGCTGCAAATAGCCAGCTCTGCTTTCGTCTTGCAAGCAAGACTGACAGCCTTTACCACTACTGTTAGCCGCTCGAACCCAGAGAGAATGTCTTCTGATCCAAAGTGACACCCATCATTGGTACTGAGTTGAGCAACCAGCTACAGTTGGCTGCACCCTGTGCTCTTCATGGCATCCGGGAGGACCCGTTCCACATCTGGAATGACTCCACCCGGTATGCACACGGAGTGCACTTTACTGCGAACATATTCCACTACCACATTCAGGACATTACAGTTGGTTGTTTTATTCTATACCCGGTGCTGCAGCACTCTGGGAGTCGGACACGATCAATATCTGTAAGAAAGGAATTGACTATACGAATTTGAGTGCTTCCAAAATGGCCGCTGTTGAAGCTCTTTTAGGTAAGTTTAAAGGCTTTAATATATGTGACCTAAAGTCAAGTATAAATCTATACGTGTTAGTTTACGGTAAACTTTGTGCCCTGTTGTGCCATCCAGATTCCACTTCAGTAAGTTGGGTGTTCTCTTGGCTCTACATCGCGAATCTAACGTTTTGGTGCAGCGTGTCCAGATGTTGCAGAAAGTCTTGTAAATATTCCGTGAAGTTTACGGATTGTAGGCGGAGTACATCGAGTCCTTGCCACGATATTTCGGCTGACAACTACTCACTCATCTTCAAGTGAGTGTTTTTCACTTGATATTGCTAGCTCACATCTCGAACTTTGTACCAAACATTCACGCGGAGACGGATGTGCTAAGGTTGCCTCTGTCGAGTTGTGAACCGTCTTCGAATTTTGCTCCACCTACGGTGCATCGGAGCGTGAATAATGGTGGTACTAACCGCGTGCTCTTTGTGGGAAGGCGCATTCGCGTAGTTAATTCTCAGTGTCAAAATCAATAAAATTAACCGTCGGTAGACCTGTCATTAGTCACAAAAGTTTTATTTCTGAAGAAATTAAAAAAAAAAAAACTGACAGGGTTTCACGTCTTAGCCAGTTAGAAACCACCTTCACGGTTAATAAGAGCTTGCCCTAAATGTATTTCCACCGATTCCTTAATAACTGGATCTCACAAGGATTTCGCAGAGGCCAAGATTTCCTCGGCAGAATAATCAATGGAATACCCTGCGGGGATACAGTACTCGGCTATGGCTGAGGTACTTGGCTGCAAAACGCTAGTGTGGCGATCATGTTCAACATATCTTTCACACACTGTGGACGTTGTCCGACAAATGTGTGCTTTGTCACACTGTAGATTCCAGCCCTCTGCAATCCCAGATTGTTAAAGGTGGGGAGACTAGATAAGGTACACACAATAACCGGTGTGCCCATAGAGACGATACGTCACCTTAAATGTTGGCGTTTGGATACATGGCAAGGTGAGTGGGATGTAAGTGATAAGGGACGTAGACTGCACGACTTCCTCCCTGACATAAGGGAGCGGTTGAGAATGAGACATATCGATCCCAGCCGCGGTATGGTACATTTCTTAACCGGGCACGGACCTTATCCCACGCACTTAAACCGCGTGAGTCTGAGGCAGACATCTACATGCACATGCGGGGAAGAAGGTTCCCCAGAACACACTGTCTTTTTCTGCGGCCAATACATGAACAATAGACATACACTACACTTAGATTACACAGATACAGACATAGATATATACACAGCAATAAGAGACGAAGAACAATGGGCACAATTAAACGCACTGACAAACAGTATTTCAAAAACAACACATGAAGAGTATATGCGGACACGACATCACAGACATGCCTATGCGCAGCGTAACAGAAATCTCCAGAGGATAGACAGCGATACACACAGTGACAGCAAAAATAGTGAAAATGAGGAGGAACAGGAGGAGGAAGCTGAGATGTGACAGTAAATAAGCAAATTGCTGGCAATCTAGCCAAGAAAACACCAAATGCTGTACAAGGATGCGCACCTAATGTAGTTAATACATAGGATTAGTAACAAATAGGATAAGAAACATTATTTCTCTACTAATAACCATTTGTGTGTGTGTGTGTGTGTGTGTGTGTGTGTGTGTGTGTGTGTGTGACTGGCGGTCTACGGCTCGATGAAACCATTCCGAGGTATTCACCGTCAGTCACACTCGGTGATGGTACTAACATATCTCTCATCTATCCTATCTTCTTTTTATATTCTTCTTAAAACAACAAAATTTTATTTATATTTCAACCTCAAATTATTGTTATTTTGAATCATTCTTTGTAAATGTTGTAGATAAAACAAAAGGAAAGAAAACTGTAAAAAGATGAAAAACGAAAATTGTAAGATGTACGACCTGTTTTAAACATCAGGTAACAGGTCTATAATTTGGCAATAAATAAATAAATAAATCCCAGATTGTCCTTTGCCGAATCGAAACAAGTCCTTGCAAATCAGCGTAAGATTGTTTTGTCGTAATACACTCCTGGAAATGGAAAAAAGAACACATTGACACCGGTGTGTCAGACCCACCATACTTGCTCCGGACACTGCGAGAGGGCTGTACAAGCAATGATCACACGCACGGCACAGCGGACACACCAGGAACCGCGGTGTTAGCCGTCGAATGGCGCTAGCTGCGCAGCATTTGTGCACCGCCGCCGTCAGTGTCAGCCAGTTTGCCGTGGCATACGGAGCTCCATCGCAGTCTTTAACACTGGTAGCATGCCGCGACAGCGTGGACGTGAACCGTATGTGCAGTTGACGGACTTTGAGCGAGGGCGTATAGTGGGCATGCAGGAGGCCGGGTGGACGTACCGCCGAATTGCTCAACACGTGGGGCGTGAGGTCTCCACAGTACATCGATGTTGTCGCCAGTGGTCGGCGGAAGGTGCACGTGCCCGTCGACCTGGGACCGGACCGCAGCGACGCACGGATGCACGCCAAGACCGTAGGATCCTACGCAGTGCCGTAGGGGACCGCACCGTCACTTCCCAGAAAATTAGGGACACTGTTGCTCCTGGGGTATCGGCGAGGACCATTCGCAACCGTCTCCATGAAGCTGGGCTACGGTCCCGCACACCGTTAGGCCGTCTTCCGCTCACGCCCCAACATCGTGCAGCCCGCCTCCAGTGGTGTCGCGACAGGCGTGAATGGAGGGACGAATGGAGACGTGTCGTCTTCAGCGATGAGAGTCGCTTCTGCCTTGGTGCCAATGATGGTCGTATGCGTGTTTGGCGCCGTGCAGGTGAGCGCCACAATCAGGACTGCATACGACCGAGGCACACAGGGCCAACACCCGGCATCATGGTGTGGGGAGCGATCTCCTACACTGGCCGTACACCACTGGTGATCGTCGAGGGGACACTGAATAGTGCACGGTACATCCAAACCGTCATCGAACCCATCGTTCTACCATTCCTTGACCGGCAAGGGAACTTGCTGTTCCAACAGGACAATGCATGTCCGCATGTATCCCGTGCCACCCAACGTGCTCTAGAAGGTGTAAGTCAACTACCCTGGCCAGCAAGATCTCCGGATCTGTCCCCCATTGAGCATGTTTGGGACTGGATGAAGCGTCGTCTCACGCGGTCTGCACGTCCAGCACGAACGCTGGTCCAACTGAGGCGCCAGGTGGAAATGGCATGGCAAGCCGTTCCACAGGACTACATCCAGCATCTCTACGATCGTCTCCATGGGAGAATAGCAGCCTGCATTGCTGCGAAAGGAGGATATACACTGTACTAGTGCCGACATTGTGCATGCTCTGTTGCCTGTGTCTATGTGCCTGTGGTTCTGTCAGTGTGATCATGTGATGTATCTGACCCCAGGAATGTGTCAATAAAGTTTCCCCTTCCTGGGACAATGAATTCACGGTGTTCTTATTTCAATTTCCAGGAGTGTATTTCCTGAAGAATCTGCCTAATTTCGACTAAATATTGCCAGCGTATAGGAGGAACGCCCTGGACTTGAACAGCTCCTTCTCCCCTGATCTTGTAGGCGGTCATGTTTCTTCTTTCTTAACACTGTGTGGTCTGATGTGGTGAATATCCATTATCTTTGAACACAAATTGTAGGTGTTCCAGCTCCTTTGGAAGCAGAGTTGAAAAATGCTCTTAGTTTGAGATTGGCGATGGCAGCTAGAAGCCTGACAATACATGTCTATATGTGTGTGATTAAGGTAAACGGAGTGCCCCAATGATCCATCCAATTTCCGACTGATGACATCTAAAAATGACAGCCGTTCATCTGCAGTTCCATCGTAAAAGTGGTATTCTCATGCATGGAATACATATGCTGCAGAAAGAGTGTCAGTTATTCTTCACCGTCGAGGCTACGCTATAGGAGTATCAGCAATATATCGTCAGAAGACTTTTCGTTTAAGTTCTGCCGAATCAACTGCCCTCCCCTCAAAGATTTTCATAAATTACAAGAGACATAGTGTTGTAGATGCTGTTATTCGTGTGGCCAGAGTACCTGTTTCAAGAAGAACCTGAAGAAGAAAATTCTTTGAACCAGCAGTCCTCAAACCCTAATAGTTTTTCCGAAACTTAGCTAACAGTTAAGCAAGCAGAAAAGGAAGAAAATTAATTGTTTACATTTACGTTCGTTGGTAAAAATAAATATGAGGAACAAGCATGCTGAGGTCTCTGTACGCCGTATTTACATGTGTGTAATCCCAGGTGTTTGTGTCGTTAAAATAAAAAACATATAAAACCGAGTTCTTACCATTACTGGAACCAGTAAAAGCACTCCCGGAAACTTGTGGCCGATGCACAGATATTGAAGTGAGTAAGCGGGTCGTAATTTGTGCTCGGCGGTGGCTGTGTTCGTTCGCCGGGTACACGAGTTAGTCGGCAGTACTCGGTTCTCAATTATTGAACAAGTGCGCGCGCACGTGTGAGTGGTGGGGCGGAGAGAGGCGGGGCCGAGTAGAGGCCGCCGTCCGGCATCCACGTGCGTTCCACCGTGAATAGCTGAGCGCCGGCCCGCTACGTACGAATGGACAGAATTCTGAGCACGTCAAAGGCAGGCCGGACTGCCGCGGATGCAAAGAAGAGACCGCCGCAGCGGTGGGGGGCGCGGCGAAGAGTTGTGCCTTAGTCCAGGCAAACTCGGGCGACCTGCGCACTGCCGGAATTTAAAGGCAACCGGGCGCGGCTGGGAGGTGAGGTAGCTTTGATGTCGGGGCGACCAGTACTCTGTGTGTGTGTGTGTGTGTGTGTGTGTGTGTGTGTGTGTGTGTGTGCGCGTGCGTGAGGAGACCAAAAACGCCTCCTTTACTGAGAAGCGATGGAACAAATCGGCTACTGATCTTAGCAACGGAGAAGATAAAATGCATGACAAACGTTGATCTGCTGTCCACATACATTACAGTTTCCCCTTCTTTGCGGCTATCTGCTCACTATGCAGATTTAGAAACTTTACCGCTTGATGCTTCCGAACTGTGAAACGTACGTTGTAAATAACTACATCTTTCTCAAACTTTCAAGGGTGTTCAGAGGGGTGGAGTCATTCGAATGGTGCGATATTTCTGTAACAGTTGCCATCTTCAGAGGATCCTTATGAAAGCAGAACACACCGGAAGACAGTCACCAGGACCGTCTGAAAGATGCAGCACATTAGATTCCTAAAATACCGCCCCATTTTGACGATGTCACCCGCAATTTAAATATCGCCGTAAGCTCGAAAAGCCTAATATCATGCACTGCGTCACGTCAGTATTTGGCCATACTGTTATTTAGAACAAATGCCCAACACAGAGAGTATGCACTGACATGCAGAAAACAGGTTTCCAACTACATAATTTCGTTGTTTTAAAATTCTTAACCTATTTCTATTCGTAACACACTGAGATGACATAAGACATGGGATACCTCCTAATATCGTGTCAGACATCCTTTTTCCCAACGTAGTGCAGCAAATCGACGTGGCATGGAATCAAAAAGACGTTGGAAGTCCCCTTCAAAAATATGTAGTCATGCTGCCTTTAGAGCCATCCACAGTTACAAAACCGTTGCCGCAGCAGGATTTTGTGCACGAAATGACCGCTCGACTATGTCCCATAAATATCGGGCCATCTGGGTGGCCAGACCGTTCGCTCGAATTGTCCACAATGTTCTTAAAACCAAAATCGAACAATTCTGCCCCGATGACAAGGCGCATTATCATCCACAAAAATTTCATCGTCATTTGGAAACATCTAGTCCATAAATGACTGCAAAAGGTCTCCAAGTAGCCGATCTCAATCACGTCCAAACAATAATCTATTAATTTGGACCACATGACCCAGTCCACTCAATGTAAACGCAACCTACACCATCATGGGGCCACCACCACTTTGCACAGTGACTTGTTGGCAACTTGGGTCCACGGCTTCGTGGGGTCTGTGCCACACCCGAACACTACCATCAGCTGCTACCACCTGAAATCTGGACTCGTCTGACCACGCTACAGTTTCTAATCTTCTAGGGTCCAACCCGTACGGCCAAGTGCTCATGAGAGGCGCTACAGGCGGAGTCGTGCTGTTATCAAACGCACTCGCGTAGGTCGTCTGCTGCCATAACTCATTAAAGCCAAATTTCTCCGCACTCTTGTAACGGGTACGTCCTTCGTACTTTCCACACTGATTTCTGCTGCTTGTCTTTTAGCACTGACAATTCTCCGCAAACGCCGTTGCTCTCACAAGGGAACCTCCCCTTCGCACCACGCTCAGATTTAGTTACAAGTTGGCACAGTGGACAGGCCTTGAAAAACTGAACACAGATCAATCGAGAAAACAGGAAGAAATTGTGTGGAACTATGAAAAAAATAAACAAAACATACTAACTCAGTAGTCCATGCGCACGATATGCAACATCACGGATTCTACGAGCCCAGGAGCGCAGTGGTCTCGTGGTTAGCGTGAGCAGCTGCGGATCGAGAAGTCCTTGGTTCAAATCTTCCCTCGAGTCAAAAGTTTAATTTTTTTGTTTTCGCTAAGTTATGATCTGTCCGTTCGTTCATTGTCGTCTCTGTTTACTGTAATAAGTTTAGTGTCTGTGTTTTGCGACCGCACCGCAAAACCGTGCGATTAGTAGACGAAAGGACGTGCCTCTCCAATGGCAACCGAAAACATTTGATCGCAAGGTCATAGGTCAACCGATTCCTCCACAGGAAAACACGTCTGATATATTCTATACGACACTGGTAACGGCATGTGCGTCACATCGCAGGAATATGTTGTCGACCCACCTAACTTGTACACTTGGCGAATGGGTAAAAAGATTCTTCTACCTTGCCCGATTTAGGTTTTCTTGTGGAGGTGATAATCACTCCCAAAAAAGTGATGAAAACATAAATGTTTGTCACATAAACTGCAACAAATGAATGCAACAGTTTCACAGTCGCACAGTTTTCCCTGTGCTCTGTCAAAACACATGTTTTTAACGTTTTCAAATTTTTCTGTGTGTAGACCGTCAAATCCTGCATATGTCCAAGCAAATCTGAACATGTCCTGGAATTCTGGAGAGCGAAGTTGATTATGTGTGAGTGCCTGACCATTGATAATTGTCTGAAAAAAAAATTAATATTTTCACTCGAGGGACGACTTGAACCAAGGACCTCACGTTCCGCAGCTGCTCACGCTAACCACGGGACCACGGCGCTCCTGCACTCACATTCTCCTCGATGTTGCATATCTTGTGCATCGACTACTCAGTTTGTATATTTTGTTTACTTTTTTTCGTAGTTCCACACAACTTCTTCCTGTTTTCTCGTTTGATCTGTGTTCAGTTTTTCAAGGCCTATCCACTGTGCCAACTTATAACTAAATCTGAGGGGGGGTGCGATGGGAAGGTTCCCTTGTCAGTAGAGTTAAGGTTGGTTGGTTGGTTGGTTTGGGGGAGGGGAGCAATCTGCGAGGTAATCAGTCCCACTGCATTAGGGAAGGATGGGGAAGGAAGTCGGTCGCGCGCTTTCAAAGGAACCATCCCGGCACTCGCCTGAATCGATTTAGGGAAATCATGGATAACCTAAATCAGGATGGCTGGACGTGGGTTCAAACCGTCGTTCTCCCGAATGCCAGTCCAGTGGGCTAACCTCTCCGTCACCTCGCTTGGTTCAGCGAAGTCCGTCGGCTACTGCGTCGCACGTGGTGAGAAGGTAATACCTGAAATTTGGTATTTTCGTCAGGGTCATGAAACTGTGGATCTCACAGTATTCGATTCTCAAACGATTTCCGAAATTGAATGTCGCATGCGTCTAACTACTACTACCATTCCGTGTGAGCCGTGGTAAAATTTGCTGTTTTGAAGAGCGCGCCGCAGCGCGTTTTGTAAAGCAGTCACCTTCCGTTTCTGGCGGTGGCGCCGCTGTGCAATTGCAGCTTTGGTCTCTCCCTCCGGTGTGAAAGGGGAAAGGTAGCCTGTTCACGTGCATTTAAGGGGCGCTATGAGCTTGGCAGTTCCCCACCCCTCTTATGGATCCTCCTCTTCCATTGGCTCCTTTCCCCCCCTCCCCCTTCACTTTCCCTCTCCTCCCCCCCCCTTTTTTCCCGTCATCTGACCAGTTTCCCCCCACCTGCTCTCGGGTGTGGTATGTCATATTTGTGCCAACTTTTAGCGCAGTGTTTAAGTGAGTGTTCAGTGTTGTGCGTCCTTCCACAGTGTTGCGAATAGAAATCATGCTGGTGCTGGGTGTGCTTTTTATATCTCTTGCGAACAGAACCCAGACTGTCGCCGTGTTTTTTTAATTGTCTGTCTATTATTTTTCTGCTTCCTGTGTATTTTATTAGCATCATCCACCCTGTGTTTTATGTTTTACGCTCCAGAATTTTCTGCCATTTTACCTTTAAGTCACCGATTTTATCGCCAACTGTTATTATTTTTTATTATCTTCATCTTTTTCAAACAAATTGTGTAGGCTGAAGAGCGGCGTAATAAGCTGCTGCCAGCCCGCCCCCTTTAGGGGGAATCGAAACTCAATAAAGGAAAAAAAAACTTGGCAGTGGTCAGTCTGAGTCAGTCAGTCGGAGGCAGTTGGTCAGCCACGACACGAAGTTCACTGATATCTAAGTGCATGTGGGATTAGACTCTTACGGACAAATGCGATATATGTCTAAGACGCCTTCTGCAAGCAGAAATCGATCTAATCTAAGCGAAAATGCAACAATGGAAGTAATTGCAGAATTGTAGCACTAAAGTGAAAATCGAAAGCAAATCCTACATGATGGAATCTCAGCTTGTAACCTAAGCCGAGACTATAACAGTAGTCTTACAATCTCAGAGCAAAGGTTTACAGGATGGTAAGTGGATTAAGAGGTATGAATGGGTGGGAATTAAAGTATTATTCACTCATCCTTCCTCCACATGAAATTCGTAACAAGAAGAGAGTGAGATTCCACGTTCAAAAAAATGCTTCCAGTGGCTCTAAGCACTATGGGACTTAATATCTGAGGTCATCAGTCCCCTAGAACTTAGAACTACTTAAACCTAACTAACCTAAGGACATCACACACATCCATGCCCGAGACAGGATTCGAACCTGCAACCGTAGCGGTCGCGCGGTTCCAGACTGAAGCGCCGAGAACCTCTCGACCACCGCGGCCGGCTTGGAGACCACGTGCAGCCATTCATGAACCTGATGTTCTCAAATAACGATGGAATTTTTATGCATGATAATGCAGGTGTTTCATTTCGCGTCTGAGGTGCTGCGGCTCACATACAGTATTCGTCCTGCTCGCGTTACGAGCGTATTACTCGTGCTTCTTTTCTGGCTCTGGTAGTGGTCTGATAGTTTGTTCAGGTATCGGTCCGTGTGTGACGGTTTTCGATGCACTCTGTGTCCCAGTCTTCGCCATCCCTTTTGACCAGCTCATCTAGAACTGGTAATTTTTTGTCCTTTTCTACTTCCATGGTAAATTTTATGTTGGCATGGAGGCTGTTCAAGTGTCTTATAAAGTCACCGAGCTGTTCTTCACCATGGCTCCACACAACGGAAGGATCATCGACGTGTCTGTACCACAAAGTCAGTAAAATCATCAGAAGAACGTCGGCCGAAGAACATGAGACAGAAACGAATAGGCAGTTTGTCAACAAGTCGCCACGAAAGCCTTAACAATTTTATATCTATTAGAGATGCCAAACGACAGATCGTGCTGGATGGAACTAACAGTACCGTTTCAGTATAACTTCCCATCACTAATGTATGTCACTAACGCAGTGTTTACCTTCAGCTGGCATTGTGTTGTATTGTATTGTATGGAACTGAGGACCTAGAAACGACGGAGAGGCTTCGTCCCAGCCGTAGCCCTCAGTGGTTCACAATCCCACAACAGACTACAGCAGTCCACTCACCCCATCGCCGCCCCACACCGAAGCCAGGGTTAATGTGTGGTTCGGCCCCAGTGGACCCCCCAGGAACGTCTGACACCAGACGAGTGTAACCGTAATGTCCGCGTGATTCAGTAATTATAGTGTACGCGTACGTGGAGATTGTGTTTGCGCAGCAATCGCCGACGTAGTGTAACTGTGGCGGAATAAGGGGAACCAGTCCGCATTCGCCGAGGCAGACGGAAAACCGCCTTAAAAACCATCCCCAGACTGGCCAGCACACCAGACCTCGACACTAATCCGCCTAATCCGCCGGGCGGATTCGTGCCGGGGACCGGCACGCCTTCCCGCCCGGAAAGCAGCGCGTTAGAACGCACGGCTAACCGGGTGTGCTCGGCTTCCATTACTAACAGAGCAAATTTTTCTGGCTGCTCGGTTGTTTAATTTGGCAGCATTTTCCCCAACCCCTGAGTCGACTTTCTTCTCAGTCTAGGCAGACATTTCCGCTGTTACAGTAGGTGCGCACAGGGCATTATTTTCCTTATCTTACGATCACGACAATTAACCAAACGAGACTGGTCGCTTTGTGGCACTGTCGAATGAGGTCGCCATGTATAGAGTGTGATATGCGATTGAAACCAACGCGCAGTTCCCTTGTTCGGCTCACCATGTTCATGTCTTGTCACCAGGTATCGGTTATACAGGATGACTTTCGACTCCTTCTGTCTCATTTTTCGTCATACGCTGTTATACACTTGCCTTTGCTTGCTATTTATGCAAAGGAAATCAAAACTGAACAAAATGAAATGGAAATGTTGGGGGTAGCTTTATGTTTGAGTGACAACATTTTTTAACACAATCTGACAGCGGACAGCCCTTTAGTTGTTGCCATTACCGTACACCTTCTTGATCTAAGCAGTTTTCAAATTGTGACATAAATACAATCCATCAGAATTGCAATACATGTTTCAGAGTCACTTCGCAGTTGTGAGTCGACTCACAGGACGCTGGAGACATTATCGTGTTCCGTAATATAAGACTTGACAGTGTACCTGTCGCACTTCACGGCGTCGCTGTTTGCAATCAAAGCTCACAGGAAAGAAATGTTAGCCAGCGCCAAAGAAGACCACAATGATCTATTCTGAGCGCTGTTGATGGCGTTGATCCTACACAGCCGACGTCACTCACGATAGTGACGTGTGCGTGTGTGTGCTACTTGGCACTATGGATACAGCGTAATGAGGGAAGACGCCGTGGAGACGTCACAATGGAAGAAAGAAGCTACGGTGTTTGGTCGTATCCATTATCACACTGTGAATGAAGCAGGTATGTCAATGTGGACATTTCAAGGCGTCTACAAGAAATTATGTACCACACGCTGTCATGTAACACGGCCTAAGAACACTGGTCGTAAAAATGTCCTAACTGATAGGTACACAAGATGACAATCGGTTTCAAATCAGACAGAAAATGCAGCTGTCTGTGAATTCGTGAATTCAGGTGTTCCGAAATCAGTTTCCAACCGAATATTGCGAGGGGAACTGCTTACCTTCAGATGACGAAAGTCATGGGATAGTGATATGCACACAAACAGGTGGCGGTGGCATCGCGTACAATAGGTATAAAACGTCAGGCACTGGCGGAGCTATCATTTGCACCCACGTGACTCATGTGAAGAGGTGTCCGACTTGATTATGGCGACACGATGGGAAATAAGTCTTTGAACACGGTGAACCGTGAATTTACTTTCAAAATCTTTTGTAAAAGAATATCCTTTATTTGCTAGCGATTCATCCAGAACATTAACACATTTCATCACACTACGTGAGCATGGAAGTAGTTGCCAGGAAGTAACTGATGGAAAATGAAATTACTTTTAACAAATGTGAATTTTATTCCTAAAAGCTTTTTCAAAAACATATTTTAAATTATAAGCAGAAAAGCACCCTCGAAATATCAAGTTACAGTTTTATTCAGAGACAGAAAGAACAATATTAACAGTAGGAGCCTTCTTGCTGAGAATCTTGCCTGCTTCCTTTCAGCACGGCCGTAGTCATGACTGCTCACAACAACCTCTGAAGGAGTACACTGGTACAAATCTGCAACACACCAGATTACTTTAAACTAAAAAAATTTTAACAACTCACACAAACACGTAAACTATGCACCCCGTAAGAGGAATGGAAATGGTACAGCACTCAAATTATTTGCCACCGAAAGTGCAATTTTTTTAAGGACTCTTTCGGTGGAAGGGTGGCAACCTTATAACCCAAAATGACTATTTAAATAAAACCCGTAAAATGCAGACTTACATAAAATGTACAACATGATCTACATTACACATATACCACCTCGCAAGATGATAGGCAAGATAAAAACATATTTCAAGAATTCGGCCTTTAAGCAATAAATTCGTTAACACTGAATCCGACAAACATGACAGAGGCAGCTATTAACGTACGGCAGGCCGACAGACAGACAGACAGTCAGACACTAACTGCCTAACAAATGCGGACGAGAGACAGACGAGCAAGCTGGGGACGAGAGACTGACCAAGAGCACAAGTAGAATTTAACAAGTAACTGAAACAACATATCACTAATCACTTAACTCCTAATAACTGCGATTTCTGGCAAAGACCTGGCGGAGCACCCCCAAAACGCTCTCCCGAACCGTCCGCTTTCAGCCGCTTCAATGGACGCAGGAAGGCGCGCCGATCTCCCGTCTCACGGCGTCGCAGCTCGCACCGGCCAGGCGGATGTCGTGGGTTGACTCCTGTTGCTCTCGTGTTGCCCGCGAAGCCACTACGCCTCGCTATACGGCGCGGCCACTGGACTCACGTGGCGACCTCACATGCGCCGACGCTACAGGCGGACAAGTCATCTGGTGTCCCAGTGCGCGACCAGCCAAACGCTCGATCCAACCGCCAATGCCCATTGCCTGAGCAAACTCGAGCAGACTGGCGGCCTAACACATACTAGCACTCCGGACGACCGACGGACACTAACCGCCTCACCATTGCGGACCATCTGCCCTAATGCTTTCACACTCTCGTCACGATAGTTCATAGGCGAAGTACTGGTGCTAAACTGTGTTGGCATTGACCATGTTGTCCACAATCAAGTTGTACAAATGGAGATGATGTCATAACTATTGACGACGCCTTTGGCACAATTGTTTTATTAATCTCCATTGCAGGATGTAATTTTAGATTTTTTACTTCTGATGAAGGTATATTTATATATACTGTAACCTTGGTCAAGAATTTTAATAAATCTTTATCCTGCAACTGTTTCGGCTGTCATCATTTACCGTGAAGAATTACAACAGTTGCTGTTTCAGCCATGTTTAAAATCTTGGAAAAGGTGTGAAATATATTTACAACATGGAATTGGGTCGGTTCTCTGATCCAACTAAGCCGGTCTTTGGCTGTAAGAGGTTATTTTGAGGTACCTGGAGATCATTTGCAACCATTCATGTACTTCATGTTCCCAAATAACGATGGAATTTTTTTAGATGAGAATGCGTTATGTCACAGGACCACCATTGCTTGCGACTGGTTTGAAGAACGTTATGGACAGTTCGAATGATTGATTCGGCCACAATGATCTCCCTACACGAATGCCATCGAACATTTATGGAACGTAATTGAGATGTCTGTTCGTGCATAAAATCCTTTAAAAAAACTTTTGCAATTATGGACGCCTGTAGAGACAACGTGGCTCAATAATTCCGCAGGGAACTCTGTGTAGGTACATGATGAAAGACTCCCAGAATATCGTAAAGTTAAAATTTATTAAAAACAAAAAGTTAAACGCCGATCGACCATAAGCGTGGGCAAAGACGTTAATTACGAAGGCGCGGTAAGGCCTAGACAAATGAAAAAACATAATTAATTTTTTTGTACATGATTTTTTTTCTCACTCTCTTGTATGTATAAGTTCCGTTAAGAAGTGCCGTGCGGAGGATGACAGGCTACGAGTATTTTGTTGCATAGACGTTTCGAAATAAGAGAAAATTTGATACCAGTATAAAGTATTTTTTATTCAAATGAAGTAAAACCTAGTAAGGAGGATTTTCTTAATTACGACACGCAAAGGTGTATTTGGAGTCCGCTCCCTGCATCTACAATTGAAATGTAACAGGAGAAGTCCGATAGCCTA
The DNA here is from genome assembly GCF_021461385.2 of Schistocerca piceifrons. Classification (NCBI taxonomy): domain Eukaryota; kingdom Metazoa; phylum Arthropoda; class Insecta; order Orthoptera; family Acrididae; genus Schistocerca; species Schistocerca piceifrons. The sequence goes on from NC_060142.1 coordinate 642,650,903, forward strand.
AAAATTCGTACAAGCATAGAACATTTCTAATAAGGTAATTGTATCATCCCTTTTAAATGTTTCTCATATACATAAATATGTATATATTTTATTTTCATTAATTAATTAATTGATTTTTTATAACATAGCTCCCAGCTACTTGTTGACCTCGGAACACGTCGAGTTGCTACGCTACGCCGGGCAAAACCAAGTCCGACACTATATTAGGAGATGTCCCATGACTTTTGTCACCTAAGAGATTTTAATTCCGTGACTTTTCGCAGTGTAGTTATTTTCTTGTTTTTAATAGTATTGTTATTTTCCCTTTTACTTTTTGGAGCTAGTTATTTAACCTTCGATTTTAGGTATTCTCGTAATGGCTCTTACGTTCTGCCTCGAAATTCTGCTACAATTTTTTTTTTTTTACTGTTCTACTCTCGTGGTTTATTTACGTTTTTTGCGAAAGTTCTCGATTTATAGGAAAGTGAGAATAAATAATGAAACAATGAAAAGTGTGAAGCCAGTCACATGAGTATCAAGAGGAATCCGCCAAATTTCGGTTACAGGATAAATCACGCAAATCTAAAGGCTCTCAGTTCAAGTAAATACCGAACTTATGCTGGAACAATCACATAGATAATTCTATGGCTAAAGCAAACCAAAGCTACGATTTATTGACAGAACACTGACAAAATGCAACACGTCTACTAAGAGACTGCTTACTCTACACTTGTATGTCCCCCTCTGGAGTGTTGCTGTGCGGTATGGGATCCACATTGGATAGGATCGACGGAGGACATCGAAGAAGTTCAAAGAACGGTAACTTGGTTTTACTATCGTGAAATAGTGTAGAAAGCATCACGGATATGATACACGAGCCGGCCGCTGTGGCCGAGCGGTTCTAGGCGCTACAGTCTGGAACCGCGCGGCCGATATGGTCGCAGGTTCGAATCCTGCCTCGGGCATGGATGTGTGTGATGTCCTTAGGTTAGTTAGGTTTAAGTAGTTCTAAGTTCTAGGGGACTGATGACCTGAGATGTTAAGTCCCATAGTGCTCAGAGCCATTTAAACCATTTTTATGATACACGAACTGGCTGGCAGTCATCAAAACAAAGGCTTTTGTCGTTGCGGCTTGATGTTTTCATGAAATTTCAGTCAACAACTTTCGCCTCGTAATGTGAAAATACTTTGTTGGAGACCACGTACATAGGGAGGGGTGATCATCATAAGAAAATAAGGGAAACCAGAGCTCGTACAGAAAAGTGTAAGTGTTAGTTTTCACCGAAAGCACTTTGAGAGTGGAACAAAAGAGAAATAGCTTGCAAATGATTCGATGAACCCTCTGCCAGGTAATTAATTGGGAATTGCAGAGTAATCACGTAGATGTAGATGTATGCATTTTGTGCAATAAAATGTTTACAGTTACATTCACTAACGGCTGAATCCAGTTCTACAACTTCTCTCTCCAACTACTCAAAATACATCTGATTTCAATAGGAAGCTGATGTCTTAGTATCCATCCTTTGCTGATGATCACATCAGGCGGTACAACAGCCGTAGTTCTAGAGTCTTAAATAATTAGGTTTAGTCTTTTCGCGGTCACCTTTGTGGGGATAATTTTCCTCGAGGTAACTGATTTTTGTTCTGTTTATCATAGAGGAGCCATAGGTGGTATCTGCCCTTTGTCCTTTAGTGGGCATCAAACATTCAGTGCTGTACTTCATATTATCGTAATAAAACTGCAAACCAAACGAGAACCAGCACCCCTAATGGTTTTCTGCAGGTTTCTAATTTACAGAATTTAACAGGTTTTTCGGCAATTGAACAGTGATATTCCTGTGCGTGCCCTGTTTCCGCCCCATTCAATTCCAAGATAGTAACTGAACGTACGTGGGTCGTTACTAACTCCTATTTATGAATCCTAGTATAGTTATTTCCATGAATTTGAATGAGTTTTTGATGTTGCCATTGGTCCACACTACTCTCCCTACCCACTGAGCATGTAAAAAAGGCTGCATCTTTGGTAATGCCGCCATGATATCGAACATGTGATCCTTGTTGTCCACGTTTCATTTGCTGAAGCCGCTGTAGCTGTATTTTATTGTAAAAATAAATGACCATAATTTGTGTTTAAAGATAATAGGTTTATTCTACTGCCCTAGCCAAAGTACAGGAAAACCTTCTGTGTTGCCATCTGAGGAATCATAGATAGTAGACATGAGGCCCCTGCAGTACGGATTAAGGAACGGAAAATCCACTGAGGATGTGGTAAACCTTGCAAGCACTATTGTGAACACTTCAGACAACAAGTACATTATAAGGCATAAAAACTGTTGTAACAGGTCTATTACATAACTTATGGTGGCCCGCTCCGTTCAAAACACTGAAGTAGATGGACTGTCCTAGGTGTCTCTACAGCAGATTAGGAGACTACTGCACAGACAGATAGGTCAAACTGGAGTGCATCACAAAGAAAGGCTGAAGAACTTCACCAAAGGCTGCTCAGAGGGATCTGTTTGTGGTCTAGAGTTCGGGGATGTTGGCGTAGCACCTTCACTGAAACACCTACAGATTATGGCATTCACTAGAGCCTATGCAGAGGATCTGACAATTATGGTATTTGCCACGAAAAAGCCTAAATTGGAAGAAAATAGTAACGAAGTTTTTAAAACAATGAGTGAGTGGAGCGCAGAAAATAAATTACCGATAGCACCACACAAAACAGTTTTGTGTGTACTAAAAGAGACAATATCGAGATCGAGAAACTCCTCAATCAGAATAAATCACCAACCTGTGACGAGAAAATAAGTGTACAGGTAGCTAGGTATAAGTATTAGTGAAAATGAAAACTCTCATGCACGCCTAGAAATTGTTTCCCAGAGAAGAATTGAAATCCTTAACATAATAGCAATAATTCTTCAAAATAGCTTTCAGCTGCAGTCGGAACGTACCACAATGGAATGTTATTAGCTATAATGGGCTACAGGTCCACCATGCGGCCTCAAAGAGACGGAAAAGGCTCTACGGCGAGCACAGAGAAGTGTAATCCTGAGCCAGAGAGATGGTTACAGAACAGCATCGACTGTGGCGCTGTCAATGATACTAGGCTTGCTTCCAGCAGATCTAGCCAAAAGAAAGAGGGGTGAGCAATACTGGCTCAGAAAGGGCGAATATGATAAAGTAATGGAAAGACTGGGAGCAAGAGCCACATCAAATAAGGAAATAAGGGCATGCATTCATACATAATGGCAAGATATTTCGGACAGGGCAGAAACAAGTAAAAAACATTCCACTTCCACCCTGCATAAAAAAATATCCAGAACGTCATACACTATTCCTGTCAAGGGAGCTACACGCCACCTTTCGGGACATGGTCCATATCACAGGTAATTACTGAAAATGCAACACATCATAGATATTTGTGGATATGGAACACGTCGTTTGCGAATGTGTAATTGGGCAAGATGTTTCAGACTAGAACGGGAACGTCTTTTGAACACACTTTTCTACAACATAATAAAGGAAAGAGGAGCTATACCACAAGCTGAATTTTCTGACAACCAACTTATCATCTTACGAGCTATAAGCCTAAACGGCGAAGAGAAACCAAGAGGAGGCCATACATCACAACAACGAGATGCACTAAGGCAGAGCATTCACCTACGACGACCTGACAGAGGCAACCAGAAGACGAGCCCCGGGGAGGACCAGGAAGGATTTGCTCAGTCCCTGACAGTCATCTCCCAATCTCTGCACCTTGGGTGGCACAGCAGCGCAGTCCCTAGAGTCCGGAGTTGAGGCTCAGCATGCCAGGGGCTAACTATCCAGACAAATGAGAGATTGAGGTCGGTTCTGATACCAAGTATGGAAACGTAGTTTAGTGACATGTAGTGAAGTACATTTTAGTTAAGAATTATACACTACAAAATTTGTGATCTAACATTGTGGCATACGTATGAACATAAATCTGTGTGACAGATGCCCAAAGGTTAGTATGTTGATTTTTAAAATTACATATAATATTTATGAACTAAGTAATGCAAAATATGTGTAGTACTTTCGTGTAGTCCTGCATAACTTATGACGATGCATACGAAAAAGTATTTGTCAAAGCTAAATGCAGCCGCGCGGGATTAGCCGAGCGGTCTAGGGCACTGCAGACATGGACTGTGAGGCTAGTCCCGGCGGAGGTTCGAGTCCTCCCTCGGGCATGGGTTTGTGTGTTTGTCCTTAGGATAATTTACTTTAATTAGTGTTTGGGCTTAGGGACTGATGACCTCAGCAGTTAAGTCCCATATGATTTCACACACATTTGAACATTTTAGAAAGCTAAATGTAAGTAACAGGAAATATAGACGAGATGTATCTTCACACAAAGAAATTATATTCAGGAATAAAGTGATGTATTAACTCTCCAATCTAATTCACGATAACATCCTTTAATAGCGGATGACAAGATACCAGGGCTTGATAAAGTACAGAGGCATAATTTTTTATTTGTGTTACGTCCGGAACGCCTCTACAATAAGCTCGAGGTAGACAAATACGGCACAGCATAAAATATTTTCATTGTCCAAAGTCTTGCACAACAGAAGTCACTATACACTTAGACCATGAAACCGTTGCAGTGGATAACGACTTCTATCGCGCAAGACCTCGACCGATATAAGTATTTTACAAGTGTGCGGATTTGTTTACCACGTACACAACGTACACAGGGTTGCGCATAAACGAATGACGCAAAACTGAGGAAACGAGAACAACACACAAAAACTGTTTTTGGGTCCTATTTTCGTAGATCAGTTATCACTTAAAGTGTGCTCACATTTCACAGACTTGAGTACATAAAACCTACTGACGACGGCACAAACGCGTAGCAAAATGTTTGAGTCTACATGAAAAAACAGTGTTTTCTATAACAGACAGACATGATCTCCAGATATTTTAACTATTTCCTTATCTTAAACACGATGAAGCTTTTTATAAAATACATAAACCCTTCTTAAAGTATGTTGAAATTATATGTTTATCCATATATTAACTCATTTACAACAAATGGTCTGTTCTTGTGTCTAGATATCAGACTAAAGAAAACAGAAAATAAATAAAAAAGAGTAAATGAACTACTATCTTTTACTAGTGAATGAGATGAATCGGAATTACATCCCTGCCCGCAAACCAACATGTTATCTTGACATATTGAGTACTAGAAAGGTAGATGAAATCCGTTACTAAGTTTTTCAAAAAAAAATCCTCCACACATCTCGTATTGTTGATCTTGTGAGGTAATGAAAGTTTCTGTTGCATATAAAATCGATGCAAAAGACATCAGTGACCAAATAAAACTAAGCTAGATTTAAATTCTTTTCTTAAGAACCTGTCTTATGCAGGCTTTCTAATACGCAGATAGCCTCGTGCGAAGGTACACTAATTATCAATTTCCATTTTTATGCTTTTAGGAAGCAAAATAATGGTGGAAGTTCAGATACAGCCCCCTTTCAACTGACCTTATTAATAACAATGTAAAAACTGTTAAATACCCCCACTTCAAAAGTTGTGAAATAATGCATGAGCGTTAAGTAAAAAGATCTCAAGTTCCAGCAGCGTGAAGTGGTTAAAAGTACACGAACTTTCGGCCAAGAACTCCTTGGCCATTGTCAAGTGGTGTGACTGGCAAGGGGCTGCTGTTATCCCCCTTATACACACATAAAAAAACATTTACATCATCTCAGTTCCGAGAATTCCGGAACCTGTACAGAAAATTTGAATAGAGATCAACATAAACATCATTTCCACACTTTCTACTGCTCATGAAAGCCACACATTGCGTGTTGTATCACCATACGGCGATACCTTCAGATTGCTGTACACACCAGTACATCTAATACCCATTAGCACGTACTCTTGCATTGATGCATCCCTGTATTCTTCATGGCATACTAACCACAAGCTCCAGATTGACCCATTCCTGAACGGCGATTCGGAGTAGATCCCGCACAGTGGTTGGTGGTTCACATCGTCCATAAGCAGCCCTTTACCATGTACCCCAGACATGTTCGATAGGGTTCATGTCTGGAGAACATGCTGGCCACTCTACTCGAGCGGTGTCGTTACCCTGAAGGAAGTCATTCACAAGACGTGCACGATGGGAGCGCGAATTGTCGCCCATGAAGACCAATTCCTAGTTAATATGCTGCCGATATGGTTGCACTATTGGTCGGAGGATGCCATTGACGTATCGCACAGCCGTTGCGGCGCCATCCATGACCAACAGCGGCTTACGTCGGCCCCACATAATGCCACCCCAAAACAGCAGGGAACCTCAAACTTGGTGCACTCGCTGAACAGTGTGTCTAAGGCGTTCAGCCTAACCGGGTGGCCTCAAAACACGTCTCTGGCAAATGTCTTGTTGAAGGCATATGCGACACTAATCGGTGAAGAGAACGTGATGCCAATCCTGAGCGGTCCATTCGGCATATTGTTAGGCCCATCTGTACCGCGCTGCACGGTGTCCTGGTTGCAAATATGGACCACGCCATGGACATCGGGAGTGAAGTTCAGCATTATGGAGCCTGTTGTGCAAAGTTTGAGTCGTAACACGACGTCCTGTGGCTGCATGAAAAGCATTATTCAACAGGCGTTGTTGTCAGGGTTCCTCCGATCCATAATCCATAGGTAGCGGTCATCCACTGCAATAGTAGCCCTTTGGCGGCTTGAGCGAGGCATCTCATCGACAGTTCCTGTCCCTCTATATCTCCTCCATGTCCGAACGACATCGTTTTGGTTCACTCCGAGACGCCTGGACACTTTCCTTGTTGAGAGCCCTTCCTGGCACAAAGTAACAATGCGGACGCGATCGAATCGCGGTTTTTACCGTCTGGGCATGATTGAACCGCAGACAACACGAGCCGTGTACATCCTTCCTGGTGGAATGAGTGTCAATGATTGGCTGTGGGACCCCCTCCGTCTAATTGGCGCTGCTCAAACATGGTTGTTTACATCTTCGGGCGGGTTTAGAGAAATCTCTTAACAGGGACTCTGTCTGTAATTCAATATCCACAGTCAACGTCTTCAGGCGTTCTACCCGGGGTTATGCAGAACTTTCTTTGATGTGTGTACATACAACCTGCCGCGTGTGACGTCACTGGCGCCCGCAGCTTTGCCATACACGGGTATACGTTGATTAGGCGTTCGGTGTGACCGCTTCAACTGTGCAATCGCTGGATCCCACGCCACGCTGAGATACCGGTGTTGCGTGTGATTTTTATTTCGATGGCTTCTTTAATTGCGCAACTCCAGAAGCAGAAGCACGATGGATTTCGTAAAATTTTATCCGGTGTCCGTTTCCTTGAGCATGCTTAGCGAGAGCAGATTTCTCGGGACAGCGTAGATGATAAAACCTCTCATGCTACTTCCTTCGTTCTTCCCCAGTGCGTTGGCCCGAATAGCTGAACGGTCAGCGCGTTGGAATGCCACGCATGGAGGCCCGGGTTCGATTTTCGGCTGGTTTGGGTGGTTTTCTCCCCTCAGGGACTGGGTGTTGTGCTGTCCTCATCATCATTTCATCCCCATTGTTGACGCGCAAGACACCGAACGTGGCGCCGCACTCAATTAGACTTACACTTGGTGGCCGAACTTCCCTCCTGGGAATTCCCGGCCGCTGACGCCATACGATCATTTCCACCTGCACAGTGCGTACTGTTTGTCCATCGTAAGGCTGGCAACACTCGCAAGGTACGTTGTAGACCCTCAGGTATTCTGAGACCTACTACACCTTTAACTACCTCAGTAAGTGAGGCCTGAAAATCGATTTGATCTTGTATCGTTTCAGCAGGCGCCTTTTTTCCTGACACGAAGCCACAGACCGTTAAAACAGCAAGTTTCTTTTCTTGCTCCTCGTCTGTGGTCTTGCTTGAAATTGCTTCATTTATTTGATGGACGTCACAGCCGTTGTTCCTGAAGGCGTTGCATAGGTGGCTCAGCTCAGCCTGACGCCGAAATACAAATTGATCCATATACATGACCTGGCACAATATTTTTGCTGTCGTAACGATCTTCACTCCAGAAACTAGCTTGCTGCAGGTCTCTACGCCAGTATGTTCTATAGACGTCTCTTTATCTCTCTATCACTAATGCTGTCTACATCTTCTCAAACCTGCCTAATTTAGTCACGCCTTGGTCATCCTCAAGAAGTTTTATGCCCCACAGATCCTTCTGTTACCTAATTAACCGCGTCCTGTTTTCGCAGAATGTTTCTCCCTTCCTGCATCTTCTTTTAGTTAAGTTGTACAGTAAATCTTTATTTCTCACCAGTTGAATTTAGTACCTTTTCGTTAGTTACACAATCTATCTACTTAATCATCGGTCGCCACGCGGAGTGGCCGCGTGGTTAGAGCGCCCTGTCACTGACTGCGAGGCTCGTCCCGCCGGAGGTTCGAGTTCTCCCTCAGGCATGGGTGTGTGAGTTGTTCTTAGCATAGGTTTGTTTAAGTTAGTCTAAGTAGTGTGTAAGCCTAGGGACCGATGACCTCGGCAGTTTTATCCCTTAAGAACTCACACACATTTGAATATTTTGATCTTTGGCCTTCTTCTGTAAAACAACAATTCAAAAGCTAATTTTCTCTTCTTTTCTTTGCTGCTTATTATCCGAAATGAATACTTTCAGAAAACGTCTCCTAAAACTTAAATTTGTATTACACAGCATAATTCTCTTCTTCAGGAAAGTTTTTCTTGCTGTTGCTGTCCTCATTTTACGCCTTCTTTACTTCTACCATTGTTAGTTATTTTTCTAACAAATTAGTAAATCACGTCTATTACTTTTAGACTCCAAGCTATTAAAATAATTTCTGCATCATCAACTGATTTAATTCGACTGCACTCCATCACACTGGATTTACTTTTGTTGATATTCATTTTATACCCTGTTTTCCGGACACAATGAACTTAGTTCAACAGATATTTCAAATCATTATCGGTCTTTGACAGAATCACAATGTATCGGGAAATCACAAAGATTTTATTTCTTCTCGTTGACCTTTTTCCCTGACGAAAATACCTCTTTGGTGTATTTTACTGTTTGCGCTATGTACAGACTGAATGACATGCTGATGAGATACAACCCTGTCTCAGTGCCACCTAAACTACTGCCGCTGATCATGTCCTTCGATTCCTATAACTACTGTATGACTTCTGTTTAAGGTGTAGATAACTTTTGTCGTCATATTTTATCCCTGGCAACTTCAGAAAAGTTATAAAAACATTTTTGTATTAAAAAAATTTGAAATAAAACTTTACTTTTCCTCACTCTATCGTCTAAGAATAGCGTATGTCCATTATTGTCAGAGGTATTGGGGAATCCAAACTGATCTTCTACCGAGTCTACTTCTACCAATCGTTCACTCACCTACAGATAATTCATGATTGTCTTTTTCAACTTGACTTATTGAACTGATGGTTCGGTATTACATCTGTGCCGGCCGGTGTGGCCGTGCGGTTCTAGGCGCGTCAGTCTGGAACCGCGTGACCGCTACGGCCGCAGGTTCGAATCCTGCCTCGGGCATGGATGTGTGTGATGTCCTTAGGTTAGTTAGGTTTAAGTAGTTCTAAGTTCTAGGGGACTGATGACCACAGATGTTGAGTCCCATAGTGCTCAGAGCCATTTGAACCATTACATCTGTCCCGCACTTCCTTTCCTCGCACTTGCTATTATTACACTGTTCTTGAAGTCTGCGGTGTTTTTACTGTCTCCATAAATGGAACATTCTAGGTAAAACAGTTTTGTCATAGGTGGTTCTTCTAAAAATTTTAACAGTTATGAGGGAAAGTAGTTTTCTCCGGGTGCTTTTTCCGAGTTCTTTGCGCCCAGTCAGATTCTTCTTGGAGTATCGAATCACGCTTCTCTTTCTCGTCCACTTCCTCATCCCTTTTCAAAATATTATCTTCAAGTTATTTTCTGTTATATAAGTCATTTACAATCCCCTCTCTTCGATACATGGCAACTTCGTGGCACCTCAACTATTGATGCGAAACTTTTAAGGAAGCACTGAAAACTTTGTAACAGACCTGAAATTATCGAAACGCAACGAAAATCTTTGTAAGAACTGTGGGAGCAAATTTAACCAGGAGAGGAGCTAAACAGGAGTTTAAAGAAAGAATGGTGCTATTCAGTCCAACTATACCATAAAAATAGATGGTATGAGGAGGAACGTTTAAAAATGATAATAATAAAATATGAACAAGCAAGGTACTGAGAAGTCTGGTCATTTCTTTCAGCTAGGCTGTTACTTGGGTATAATGTAGTCCAATATTAAATGGATCCTTTTTTCTATGCAATATGTTGTTACTCTGTGTTGTATTACCAGTTTTGTTATTCTGTAAGAAATGAAGACTTTTGTGACTGTGCACTATTATTTAATTTTATTCGTAAGTATGTAAGGAATACTGCACAGAAGTAGCGGAATACTAAAGGACAACAGGGAAAATATATCCTCACTACGTACTGGTTGTAGTCATTGAGCTTTATTTGTAAATGTTGCTTTCCATTTTCAGATGTATTTACAGAACTTTAAAAGGGATACACAAGTTCAAAAAGGCTCATGGTAATATTTCGTCCCGCCGACGCTGTATGTGTAGGATCTAAACTTCATTTCGTTTCAAACAGTTCTAAATTCATCCTCATACACTAAATATTTAGCAACAAATGACATTTAATGTTCCTTTTCCCGTGCTTATTGAAGTCAGGTCCATTTTACATGTGATTTACACAGTATTTATGAATTTTTTATTCAGATTTACCCTGATTTGTATCATTAACATTTCCTGAAATGAAAATCGTTTGAAATGACGATGATATAGAATAGCTAGGCTCAGTCAGCCTGTATCAATCTACATATCTGTAATCGGTTTGTTGTCTGTACGTAAAACAGCTGATTTCACGTTACTGTAAATGCGACAAGATTAACATGCCACAAATCTGTACTACAATTGCTGCTGCAGGCAGCTACTTATTACTGTTGGGGGGGGGGGGGGAGGGGCGTATTACACTATTGGCCATTAAAATTGCTACACCACGAAGATGACGTGCGACAGACGCGAATTTTAACCGACAGGAAGAAGATGCTGTCAAATGCAAATGATTAACTTTTCAGAGCATTCACACAAGGTTGGCGCCGATGGCGATACCTACAACGTGCTGACATGAGGAACGTTTCCAACCGATTTCTCATACACAAACAGCAGTTGACCGACGTTGCCAGGTGAAACGTTGTTGTGATGCCCCATGTAAGGAGGAGAGATGCGTACCATAACGTTTCCGACTTTGATAAAGGTCGGACTGTATCCTATCGCGATTACGGTTTATCGTATCGCGACATTGCTGCTCGCGTTGGTCGAGATCCAATGACTGTTAGCAGAATATGGAATCGGTGGGTTCAGGAGGGTAATACGGAACGCAGTGCTGGACCCCAACGGCCTCGTATCACTAGCGGCCGAGATGACAGGCATCTTATCAGCATGGTTGTAACGGGTCGTGCAGCCACGTCTCGATCCCTGAGTCAACAGATGGGGACGTTTGCAAGACAACAACCATCTGCACGAACACTTCGACGACGTTTGCAGCACCATGGACTGTCAGCTCGGAGACCATGGCTGGGGTTACCCTTGACGCTGCATCACAGACAGGAGCACCTGCAATGGTGTACTCAACGACGAACCTGGGTGCACGAACGGCAAAACGTCATTTTTTCGGATGAATCCAGGTTCTCTTTACAGCATCATGATGGTTGCATCCATGTTTGGCGACATCACAGTGAACGCACATTGGAAGAGTGTATACGTCATCGCCATACTGGCATATCACCCGGCGTGATGGTATGGGGTGCCATTGGTTACTCGTCTCGGTCACTTCTTGTTCGCATTGACTGGACTTGGAACAGTGGACGTTACATTTCAGGTGTGTTACGACCCGTGGCTCTAGCCTTCATTCGATCCCTGCGAAACCCTACATTTCAGCAGGATAATGCACGACCGCATGTTGCAGGTCCTGTATGGGCCTTTCTGGATACAGAAAATGTTCGACTGCTTCCCTGGCCAGCACATTCTCCAGCTCTCACACCAATTGAAAACGTCTGGTCAATGGTGCCGAGCAACTGACTCGTCACAACGCGCGAGTCACTATTCTTGATGAACTGTGGTATCGTGTTGAAGCTGCATGGGCAGCTGTACCTGTACACGCCATCCAAACTCTGTTTGACTCAATGCCCAGCCATATCAAGGCCGTTATTACGGCCAGAGGTGGTTGCTCTGGGAACTGATTTCTCAGGATCTATGCAGCCAAATTGCGTGAAAATGTAATCACATGTCAGTTCTAGTATAAAATATTTGTCCAATGAATATGCGTTTATCATCTGCATTTCTTCTTGGTGTAGCAATTTTAATTGCCAGTAGTGTAGTCAGTGCTGCAGAGTATTTCAGAACGCAGTAGTAAGTATATATTTTGTTTAATCTCACCGCAGAGTTTCTTTAATGACCAGGGAACATCATTCCTAGCATTTAGACGAAGCGCAGATGCAACAGGTTCTGCTTCAGCTTGGATAAATTTTATTAACTTGCTGTAGGAGTCGCTCGTACACTGCCACCGAAACCTTTGAATTTATTCCTTGTGAAAGCTAAAGCAGCAATTTACTATGCATCTTGAAACACCTGAGGGATAGAGCCGTTTCGGCAACCTACTCGTAACAGGAAAAAGGAAAACGGGAGGATAAAAAGGCAGCTGTGACTCTCTCACCGAGTAAAAGATCTCTCGAGAGTATTTAGTAAACATACAACACTTTTACTTCAAAATAAAAATCTATGCTTGTTATATTGTGTTCGCACGTATTATCTCGCTTTTGCTGAGACATAAAGTTTTGTTAGCGTGCGAGAAGATGATTATCCTCTTGGTTTTCAAGCTTAATCCAAAATAAAGTACACGTTGGGACTCTAATTCACAGATCTGCTGCTGTTTATTTAGCTTAAATAACACTATATATTGGAATCACAAAGTAACGTAACATGTCGAGAAGTGTTAGTAATTTTATTTCTGATACTATGATTTAAAACTATTGTCCATCTCTTATATACAGATCTCTAGCATAAACAGTGGTTCAACGCTCCGTTGATAACGAGGCCGCCGGCCGGAGTGGCCGTGCGGTTCTAGGCGCTACAGTCTGGAGCCGAGCGACCGCTACGGTCGCGGGTTCAAATCCTGCCTCGGGCATGGATGTGTGTGATGTCATTAGGTTAGTTAGGTTTAATTTGTTCTAAGTTCTACGCGACTGATGACCTCAGAAGTTAAGTCGCATAGTGTTCAGAGCCACTTGAACCATTTGATAACGAGGTCATCAGACAAGCAGTACAAACTAGGCTGAAAGTAAAATAAGCAGAAAGAACAGGTCCGCCACGGTTTCCTCTCCTGTGACAGCCTCTTCGTCTCAGAGTAGTTCTTGCAACCTGCTGTATGTATGCCAGTTAGTCGTCCTCCACAGTTTTTACCCTCTGAGGCTTCCTCTAATACCTTAACAGATTTCCTGTTCTTCGTCTTTTCGGTGTTCTCCGTATATTGCTATACTCCCCGATTGTGCTGGGAACCTCCTCATTCCTTACCTTTTCAGCCCACCTAATTCTCAACACTCTTCAGTAGCACCACATCTCAAATGCTTCTATTGACTACTGTTCCCGTTTCCCCAACAGTCCACACAATGCTATGCGCCAAATGTATATTCTCAGAAAGTAATTCCTCAATTTAAGGCCTGTTTTTGCTACTAGTAGACTTCTTCTAGTCAGGAACGCCCTTTTTTCCAGTGTTAGTTTGCGTTTGGTATCCTCCTCCTTCCGTCCATCATTGTTATTTTGATACATAGGTAGCAGAATTCCTAAATTTTATCTACTTCGTGACCACCAGTCTCAATGTTAAGTTTCTCTCTGTTCTCTGTTCTACTACTCCCATTGCTTTCGTCTTAGATTACTCTCAACCCATATTCTGTACTTCACTGAACGGTTCATTGATATCCTTTCACTTTGAATTTTAATTCCACTTTTGAAACTTTCTTTTATTTCCACCATTACTTCTTCGACGTACATGAAAATCAGGGCCTAAATACTACATCTCCGTCTTACACTCATTTTATTGTTCCCTCTAGCTTCGAGTAAATATCGTATATTACTTGTCTTTCCCTATGGCTTCCCCCATTTTCTTCAGAATTTCGTATATCTTGTATCATTTTACATTGTCTAGCATTTTCTCCAGGTCGACAAATTCTATGAACGTTTCTTGAGTTTTCTTCAGTCTTACTTCCGTTATCAACTGTAATGAACTCCCTCTCGGGTGCTTTTACCTTACCTAAAGCCAAGCTGATTATTATAAAACGATCCTCAATTTTTTTCTCCATACGTCTGCATGTTATTCTTGTCAGCAGCTTGGATGCATGAGCTGTTAAGCTGACTGTGCGATAATCCTCTCACTTGTCGGTTCGTTCTGTCTTCGGAATTGTGTGGATGAAGTTTTTGCAGAAGTCTGATGGTATATCGCCCGTCTCATACATTCTGTACACCAACGTGAATATTCGTTTTGTTCCTACTTCCCCTAATTATTTTAGAAATTCTGATGAAATGTTATCCATCGCTTGTGCCTCATTTGATTTGAAGTCTTCCAAAGCTCTCTTCAATTCTGATTCTGAGACTGGATCCCTTATCTTTTCTATATCGACACCTGTTTCTTCTTCTGTCACACCAGACAAATCCTCCCCCTCATATAGGCCTTCAATGTATACTTCCCACCTAGCCGCTGTTTGCTCTCCATTTAACAGTGCAGTTCCCAGTGCACTCTTTATGTTACCGCCGCTGCTTTTAATTTCACCCATGGTTGTTTTGACTTTGCTGCATGCTGAGACAATCCCTCTCACAATAATTTATTCTTCACATATTCCATGTAGTCATTTCGTCTTATCTTCTCTGTGCTTCCTACTTATTTCATTCCTAAGTGCCGGCCGGGGTGGCCGAGCGGTTCTAGAAGCTACAGTCTGGAACCACGCGACCACTACGGTCGCAGGTTCGAATACTGCATCGGGCACGGATGTGTGTGATATCCTTAGGTTAGTTAGGTTTAGGTACTTCTAAGTTCTAGGGGACTGATGACCTCAGAAGTTAAGTCCCATAGTGCTCAGAGCCATCTGAACCATCATTCTTTAAGTGGATTGCATTTCCGTATTCCCGAATTTTCCTGCACTTTGCTGCACCTGCTTGTTTCGTCGATCAACTGAAGTATTTCTTCTGATACCCGTAGTCTCTTTGCAGTTACCTTCCTTGTATCTACATTTTCCTCTCCAACATCTATGATTACCCTTTTTAGAGATACACATTCCTCTTCAACTGTACCGCCTACTGAGCCATTTATTATCGCAGTATCTATAGCCTCGGAGAACTTGAAGCTTATCCTTTTATTCCTTAGTGCTTCTGTATCCCTGTTCTTTGCGCTCTGATTCTTTCTGACTTGTCTCTTACACTGCAGCCTGTTATTTATCATTAACAAATTGTGATCTGAGACTATATCTGCCCCTGGGTACACCTTACTATCGAACACCTGATTTCGGTATCTCTGCCTGACCACGATGCAATCTAATTGAAATATTCCTGCACCTCCTGGCATTTCCCAAGTATACATGCTCCTCCTATGGTTCTCGAACCGAGAATTTGCTGCTACCATCTGAAATTTATTGCGGAATTCAATTTTCATTCTCCTGTCTCATTTCTAGTACCAAGCCCACATTCTTCGGAACCCCTTATTTATTCTCCTTCCCCTACAACCACATTTGAATCCTGCAAGTATATTAGATTTTCATCTTCATTTGCATACTGAACTACCCATTCAGTAGTGTCATATATTTTCTCTCTCTCTTCATCTTCTGCTTATGACGTCGGGATGTATAACGGAACTACTGTTGTCGATTCTACTAAGAACAACCCTATCACTGAAATGTTCTCAGTAACACACTTCATACCTCCCTATTCATAATGAATCCTACTCCCGTTGTACTATATTCTGCTGCTGTTGATATTACCGTACACTCATCTGATCAAAAATCCTTGTCTTATTATCATTCCGCTTCACTGACGCCCTCTGCGTCTATATTGTGCTTCAGCATTTCCCTTCTCAGATCTTCTAGATTTCCATTCATTTTTTACCTTCTTTTTAGTCATCAATCTTCCGACTGGTATGACGCGGCACTCCACGAATTAGTCTCCTGTGCCACTGTCTTCCTTTCAGAATAGCACTAGTAATCTACGTCCTCAATTATTTGCTGAATGCAATACAGTATCTGTCTTCGTCTTCTGTTTTTACTCTCTGCAGCTCCCTCTAGTACCTTGCAAGGTATTCCCTGATGTCTTAAGTGATGTCCTATAATCCTGTCTTTTTCCTCTCCAAATCTTCTCACAACAGTCATTTCCAAACACTGTATACAGGGTGAAGCGAAATTTGCGCACTCGGGCTTCGCAGCACGACTTTTCCCGTGCCAGCGTCCGGCGAGCACATCCGGAAGAAAAAGAACATTAAAGAGTGGCATTCTGGCAACGCTGTGACCACACGTATGAACTACCTCTGTAAGCAGTGCAGTTGGTGCAGTGGAAAGAGTTTTGGGTTAGCATGCAGGAGCTCGATGGTTCGATCCTGGATTGGGCATATGTTTTTTATTTGATAAATATAGTCCAGATGGTACGGTACCTTAATCGTCACCAGCGGGTCCTCTAGAAAACATTTGCACTTACATACTACAATAGCAGAAATGAAAGACTGGTCAGCTTTGAACGAAGCTCTTTCCGCGTCGAGGGCGTGAATTTATTCGCACCACTTCATTTACTAGATGCGAAACCTGTTTTCTGTGTACCCTCATCCAGTGGTCCCATAGATTAGGACCAACTATTATTCTTGCCTCGTTCAGGTCCATTACATTTCGTTAGGGCCTTACATTACCTGTAGGACTAGCAATGTGCTTTGCGAATAATGTCAAAACTCGGTTACTATTTGTATGTGTTATCACCATGGTCTCACAAATTATGCCT
The DNA here is from genome assembly GCF_021461385.2 of Schistocerca piceifrons. Classification (NCBI taxonomy): domain Eukaryota; kingdom Metazoa; phylum Arthropoda; class Insecta; order Orthoptera; family Acrididae; genus Schistocerca; species Schistocerca piceifrons. Next base: position 642,667,976 of record NC_060142.1, read on the forward strand.
TTCAGCACTGAGTCCGATAACAGTAAGTATCTCAATGCAGTATTATTGTTATTATTCCTGTATCGATGGAACTGTGGAAATATTACATCTATTACCGTTAGGGAAACAATGTATTTCGAAACCGAACATTTCACAATTATCAGTGACGGGATGAATCATGCAGAACAATATCTGTCGGATGGATAGGGCACATCAGGTGGAACCGGGGGCAGGACTGACGGCGTGTTTATACTGTAAGCGCTGTCCACCGTGTAACCTCCCCACAAAATTTTGCAATGACAATAATTAAATGTTAATGGATATCGTGCTAAACGTAACCTCCCAGCAGAAATAAAAGAAAAGTCTATGATAATGAAAACGAGCCAAATATTTGCTCCCCACAAAAATTATAGAATAATAATGACCCAAATGTAAACTCGACACAAAAATTGAGAAATGAAATTTAATCATTAAACCCACAATAATAGGGCAGCATCGCTGACCTTAGGCCCTGTGCAATAATTAATCTGATGAATTGATTCTGGGAGGAAAAGCATAGGAAATATTGTTTCAATTGGAATGATTCTTTTCTTAAAAACGATTGCTTTGAAAACAAAATTATTATTGGGGCATTTCTTGAACAAATTAATTACAATTAACAGATGCTATTGGCTGAGCGCAATGCTGCTTCATTACCTTATTTAACAATATACCTCGTCCTGAATCGTGACCAGAGACCCATGTCGACGCCCGCCGACACCTCACACACTACTTCCGACTGAGTCCAACTCACAACTGAACTGAGTCACACTCGCAACTGTACCTCGCGACTCCCTACTCGCAACTGAACTCTCGCGCAGTCAAGCGCAGACAAGCCACGATAAATAACTCTCTGGTGAGAGATTCTGTCATGCCTCGCCATCACTGTTAATAAATACACTGAACACATACGTGTTTCAATCGGACAGGGACTAGTTGCGAGCGGAGTAAGGTTCCCGTGACAGACTCCAATGTACATGTGTACACGTATCGAATTTTCTCCTTGTAAACCTCTAAATCAGTGTTTCAGACGTATATCACACACAAACGATAAATATGAAGATACGCTTCTGGTCCTTGATGCATCTGATAACCGGACTGCTGTTGCCGATCGTGAATATGCTGCTAGATATCCTCGTCGACGCTATCCAGATAAAAATGTGTTTCGTCATCTGGAGCTGCGCCTTCGGAAGTCAGGCTCTCTCCTTCCACCATCCTGTGGCAGAGATCGTCCACAGACTAACCCTACACCAGCTACTGTGCGAATGGTTCCTACAACAACAGGAAGCTGTGGATATTGTATGACAGACACAGTCCCTTTGACTGTTCAGAGATGTCACTAAACCCGCCCAAAGATGTAAACAACCATGCATGGACAGCGCCAATTAGACGGAGGGGATCCGACAGGCGATCAGTATCAGTCCACTAGGAAGGAGGTACACGGCTCCTGTTGTCTGTAGTTCAACCATGCCCAGACGGTCAATACCGCGGTTCCATCGCTTCCGCATTGTTACTTTGTGCCAGGAGGGGCTGTCAACAAGGGAAGCGTCCAGCTGTCCCGGAGTGAACCAAAGCGTTGTTGTTCGGACGTGGAGGAGATACAGAGAGACAGGAACTGTCGATGACACGCTTCGCTCAGGCCGCCAAAGGGCTACTACTGCAGTGGATGACCGCTACCTACGGATTATGACTAGGAGAAACCCTGACAGCAACCCCACCATGTTGAATAATGCTATTTGTGCAGCCACAGGACGTCGTGCTACGATTCAAACTGTGCGCAATAGGCTGCATTATGCACAACTTCACTCCCGACGTCCATTGCGAGATCCATTTTTGCAACCAGGACACCATGCAGCGCGGTACACATGGGCCTAACAATATGCCGAATGGACCGCTCAGGATTGGCATCACGTTCTCTTCACCGATGAGTGTCGCATATGCCTTCAAAACGACACTCGTCGGAGACGTGTTTTCAGGCCACCCTGTTAGGTTGAACGCCTTAGACGCACTGTTCAGCGAGTGCGCCGAGGTGGAGGTTCCCTGCTGTTTTGGGGTGACATGTGGGGCCGACGTACGCCGCTGGTGGTCATGGAAGGCGCCGTAACGGCTGTACGATACGTGAATGCCGTCCTCCGACCGATGGTGCAACCATACTGACTGCATATTGGCAAGGAATTGGTCTTCACTGGCGAAAATTCGCGCCCCCATCGTGCACATCTTGTGAGTGACTTCCTTCAGGATAACGACATTGCTCGACTAGAGTGGCCAGCATGTCCTCCAGACATGAAACCAATCGAAAATGCCTGGGATGGATTTAAAAGGGCTGTTTATGGACGACGTGACCCACCAACCACGCTGAGGGATTTACGCCGAATCGCCATTGAAGAGGGGGACAATCTGGAACAACAGTGCCTTGGTGAGCTTTTGGGTAGTATGCCACGACGAATACAGGCATCCATCAATGCGAGAGGAAGTGTTGATGGATATTAGAGGTACCTGTGTCTACAGCAATATGGGCCACCAGCTCTGAAAGTCCGCTGTATGGTGATACAACATGCAATGTGTGTTTGTTATGAGCAATAAAAAGGGGGGAAATGATGTTTATGTTGATCTATATTCCAGTTTTGTATGCAGGTTCCGCAACTCTCGGAACCGAGGTGTTGAAAATCTCTTTTTGATATATAGTGTTTGAAAATCCCTGTTAGAAACTTCTAGCACTTGTAGAGGGGAGCGAGGATATAATATTTTCATTGGGAACCCATGTCTGGAAATTTACCATTTCCGTGATACGACGGTTTTAATTCAGATATGAAGCTCAGCCACTTCTGCTTGAGGAATTGATTGAAGCGTGACAAAACACAATTATTACATTACAGTTCGGAAGGAAACATAGTGAAACATCCATTTATCACTTAAGCACATTTACTTGTATTAACACATATGGTGTTTCAAAGCCCTTGTTGAAGATACTAGGTGCGCCTTCACTTTTCGGCAATGTTAGCCGTCTTTAATAATTACTTTTTTATGCCTCTGAGAGGTTACAAGACGTAGGCAGTTTTCGGCGTTTGTACGAAATAAATATGTGTTGCCTATAAGCCAGTCACTGCCCCTCCCCTCCCCGCCGTGAAAGGCAGTGGGCGGAGGTCCTAAATTATCTTTCTCCTGTTAGAGTCACTCATTCTATTGGTTCTGCTTTTGAGAATCAATCTTGTTAGTGTACTGAGATAGGTACACAGACGTTGCACTCATCGTAATTAGACCATGGTTATTCGATGAAACCTTGTCGGCTCAGGGCCGGAGAAGGAAAGAAAAAAAACATGATATCGTTGGGGAATCTCACCATACACTTGTCTCTGACAAAATTTGTTTCCCGTGACACGATCTATCACCCCTAGACGTTCGTTGCAAAGACTATGAAACAACCTGTACAAATCAAGGGTGAGTCTAAAACAATCATTCGGTTTAGCAAAGAGGGATTAATGAAGGTAAAACATGTCTTGCATTTGTATATGCTCATCGAACATGGAAGTTTAACTTGGTGACATTTGTAGGCTGTCGGTTCATGTGGTTGCCGGCAGAGATGTTCCTGGCTGTGCCAACTCATTCACTGTCTTCCGCAGTGCGCAGTGCCTAGCTGGCGATAACACAGCGATGGAAAGGCACTTTGAGTTCTTCACTGCTGTGTGCCGTGATCTTCGTCGAGAAACCACCAGTGCACTTCACACAGCTCAAAGCATTAGTTGATGGCACCAATAGTTTCAGATGTTCGGCCTTTGCGTGAGGTAAAATCTGCAGATGGTCCCATGTGCTTCTTCAAGAATCAGAATGCTTTTGACAGATGCACGTTTGCTTAAAAATGTCGTAGGACCTGGAATCGAACCCGTGGCACACACGTGGCAGGAGAAAATCGGCCTTGCTTTAGCATATTAAACACGATCGGGAAACTTCAACGTCGATATTATCGAGAATTTTTGTGAGTTGCATCGAATTGTTTTGGGGGATTAATATCTGTGTTCTGAACTTCACATACGATAAATATAAAAAAAATTCAAAATTTCTATTGTAGTGTGGTCCCGTTATGAGTGAGACAGCGAACAGCCAAACAGCCACAACGTAAGACTATGGGGAACAAGCAGCCACGTACCATAGCCGAGCACGAGAAGGACCCTCTAAACCTTCACTGGCTTTGTACAGTTTTCAGAGAATATGCTTACGGCCCACTCTTTTATGCGGTGAAGATAGTTAAAATAATCATGTACCTCGATAAACTGAATATATCGCGGTTTCTGCAAAAGCAAGAACATGCCGAAAATTTCATTTTCCAGCTGGGCGTAGCACCACCGCACTGTCACCTGCACTTTTAAAGCACGTCTCAGCAGCGAGCTGCCTCGAACATCGATCGGCCGTGAGGGACGTACGGATCTCGCTCTTTAGTGCAGCCTTATCTCACGGCATGTGATTTCCCTTTGTTGGGGATTGTAAAAAGCTTCGTCTGTGTGCCTCCTCTTTGGGTGAACTTTAACCCCACGTAGTAAGATCGGTTAATGCAGTACCTCCACACAAGCCAGAGAAAGTACTGGACGAGTGTCGCTGTCATTTGGATGCTTGTCTTGCATCCGGTGGAGGGAAGATTGGACATTTGTGAAAGGTAACATTGATTCCAACCGTAATTGTAAAAGTTACGACACGTTTACATGTAAGAAATTTAGGTAAACTTCCACGTCCTTAGGCTAGAATAGCTAATCTGGCCCGCCCGATAGCCGTGTCGTCCTCTGCAATTGGTGTCATTGGATGCAAGATGGAGGGCATATGCTCAGCACATCGCTCTCCCGGCCGTTGTCGCCTGTTTTGACATTGGAACAGCTATCAATGGGTCAAGTAGCTCCTCAGTTGGTCCCACGAGGATGAGCGTACATCGCACCAGACCTCCCACCAGGAAAAATTCCCTGACAGTATCGGTAATCGAATCCGAGCCTTTCGCAAGGCAGCCAACCGCGTTGTCCACTCGGCAACATAGTGGACCACTTTGTATGTACATCCATTTTTAAAAAAGTCCTGAAACCGATTGGTTTGTTTGAAAACAAAATCTTTGCAGTGCTCTGCGTAAGTCAAAATTTACTCTGTAGGTTTCGATCTGAATTCTTGCGGAAGGTATAATCTGGTAAAGATTCGCACACAACAGCCTTCAAACGCCTTCACAGATAAAAGTTAGTGAGTTAGGTCCGGAAAGCGTGGAGGCCAAGCAATTGTTCCCACGTTTTCCATTCTCTCACGGAAACTTACTTTTTTATTCGCTTTCCGCTGTATTCAAATTTGTGGATTTGGATTGTTTGGGGGGGAAGAGACCAAACAGCGAGGTCATCGGTCGCATCGGATTAGGGAAGGACGGGGAAGGAATTCGGCCGTGCCCTTTCAAAGGAACATCCCAGCATTTGTCTGGAGTGATTTAGGGAAATCACGGAAAACCTAAATCAGGATGGCCGGACGGGGGATTGAACCCTCGTCCTCCCGAATGCGAGTCCAGTGTGCTAACCACAGCGCCACCTCGCTCGGTCAAATTTGTGTCTGTATTGTTTGCAGCAGCGAAGTATTAGGTAGATGTCTATAATGGCAGATTATTCTGCATAACTACTCTATTAGCAGCCGAAAGGAAGTGACTTTCGAATCGGAACCGCAAACATTTGATGACAAGGCGACAAGTGAACCGAATCGTCAACCGGAGGAAAGCGTCTGGCGTTAGTGACAGTATGTGTGTCATATGATTGGGATCTCTTATCGACGCACCTAATTTTTACGCCTGGTAAGTGAGTGAGATACGCCTCCTCGCCTGATTCGGGAGTTCGTGTGAATGTGATCAAAATCAAAAATGGTTCAAATGGCTCTGAGCACTATGGGACTTATCATCTGAGGTCATCAGTTCCCTAGAACTGAGAACTACTTAAACCTAACTAACCAAAGGACATCACACATATCCATGCCCGAGGCAGGATTCAAACTTGCGACCGTAGCGGTCGCGCGGTTCCAGACTGAAGCGCCTAGAACCGCAAAGGTCACATCGGCCGGCGAATGTGATCACGCCGAAGGAAATGATGAAAACAGGACAGTTTGTCACATAAGCTGCAACAGTTGGACGCAACAGTTTCACAACCGCACAGTTTCTCTGAACCCATCCAAAACATATGTTTCTAATGTTTTTGAAGTAATGTTCAGTTTTTGAAGTTTTGATTCTTGAAATCCTTTGTTGTAACGTAGTTCACCTCAATTTATTTGTTATTTTTTGTTCGGTGACGTCTATGCGGTATTTCGTCTGGACTCAACATTTATCACATTTACTTGTGTTAATGCATTCCTACGACATGACTCATACTCCGTAATCGCTGTATATTATAACAACTGCCAAGACTACAGAAAGAGCACAAACATTTCAGTGACTGGATGGACTGTTCATAATGATGTGGTAAAAAATAAAAACAAATGGCAGGAGGGAGTTTTGAACATGACACGTCCAGTTTACACTCCAACAGCATGATCTACCTACAGTGTGTTTCAAAAATGACCGGTATATTTGAAACGGCAATACAAACTAAACGAGCAGCGATAGAAATACACCGTTTCTTCAATATGCTTGGGACAACAGTACATTTTCAGGCAGACAAACTTTCGAAATTACAGTAGTTACAATTTTCAACAACAGATGGCGCTGCGGTCTGGGAAACTCTATAGTACGATATTTTCCACATATCCACCATGTGTAGTAATAATATGGCGTAGTCTCTGAATGAAATTACCCGAAACCTTTGAAAACGTGTCTGGCGGAATGGCTTCACATGCAGATCAGATGTACTGCTTCAGCTGTTCAATTGTTTCTGGATTCTGGCGGTACACCTGGCCTTCAAGTGTTCCCACAGAAAGAAGTCACAGGGGTTCATGTCTGGCGAATAGGGAGGCCAATCCACGCCGCCTCCTGTATGTTTCGGATAGCCCAAAGCAATCACATGATCATCGAAATATTCATTCAGGAAATTAAAGACGTCGGCCGTGCGATGTGGCCGGGCACCATCTTGCATAAACCACGAGGTGTTTGCAGTGTCGTCTAAGGCAGTTTGTACCGCAACAAATTCACGAAGAATGTCCAGATAGCGTGATGCAGTAATCGTTTCGGATCTGAAAAATGGGCCAATGATTCCTTTGGAAGAAATGGCGGCCCAGACCAGTACTTTTTGAGGATGCAGGGACGATGGGACTGCAACATGGGGCTTTTCGGTTCCCCATATGCGCCAGTTCTGTTTATTGACGAAGCCGTCCAGGTAAAAATAAGCTTCGTCAGTAAACCAAATGCTGCCCACATGCATATCGCCGTCATCAATCCTGTGCACTATATCGTTAGCGAATGTCTCTCGTGCAGCAATGGTAGCGGCGCTGAGGGGTTGCCGCGTTTGAATTTTGTATGGATAGAGGTGTAAACTCTGGCGCATGAGACGATACGTGGACGTTGGCGTCATTTGGACCGCAGCTGCAACACGGCGAACGGAAACCCGAGGCCGCTGTTGGATCACCTGCTGCACTAGCTGCACGTTGCCCTCTGTGGTTGCCGTACGCCCTACCTTTCCAGCACGTTCATCCATCACGTTCCCAGTTCGTTGAAATTTTTCAAACAGATCCTTTATTGTATCGCTTTTCGGTCCTTTGGTTACATTAAACCTCCGTTGAAAACTTCGTCTTGTTGCAACAACACTGTGTTCTAGGCAGTGGAATTCCAACACCAGAAAAATCCTCTGTTCTAAGGAATAAACCATGTTGTCTAGAGCACACTTGCACGTTGTGAACAGCACACGCTTACAGCAGAAAGACGACGTACAGAATGGCGCACCCACAGACTGCGTTGTCTTCTATATCTTTCACATCACGTGCAGCGCCATCTGTTGTTGAAAATTGTAAGTACTGTAATTTCGAAAGTTTGTCCGCCTGAAAATGTACTGTTGTCCTAAGCATATTGCAACAAACGGTGTATTTCAACCGCTGCTCGTTTAGTTTTTATTGCCGTTTCAAATATACCGGTCATTTTTGAAACACCCTGTAACTATGACAGTGCAACTGTTGACCTGTACTCGATATTGCTTCGACCGGTCACCGTTCCTATTTTGCTTCTTTTTCTTTTTCAGTTCAGTCCTCCTACTTCATGCATGATTTGTATTCAATATTCGACGGGCTATCCACTGAGCCATCTTACGAATAAATGTGACTGGAGTGCGATGGGTGTTTCACTTCTTAGAAATGAGCGGGAGCTCCATTCTGTGTGAAGTACCGTTTTTTTCTTTTCCTTTCCATTTTTCTTTTGCACTTGTCAAGGCGGGTGTCATACCACTAGAGGCAGAGTATTGTCTTAGTAGCCATGATAGATTTCTCCGTTGAGCGTGGGTGGAAGATCATGAGGACCTAAGACAGTCACCAACAGTGTGTGGGGCAGTGGGTGGAAAATTTTGTTATTATATATATATATATATATATATATATATATATATATATATATATTTGTTTGTTGCCATTCTCTACACAGGCTCTGTAACTACAATGTTGGCAACCAGAAAGTGGTTAGCAAAAACGTGATTCCTGTAACCAGAGCGGTTAAAGGCGCTACAGTCTGGAACCGCACGACCGCTACGGTCGCAGGTTCGAATCCTGCCTCGGGCATGGATGTGTGTGATGTCCTTAGGTTAGTTAGGTTTAAGTGGTTCTAAGTTCTAGGGGACTTATGACCACAGCAGTTCAGTCCCATAGTGCTCAGAGCCATTTGAACCATTTTTGTAATTAGAGTTCATTATTGATTATTGAGGTTCATTACTCTGAGAATTTAGGATGATGTCTGGGATTCATAAAAAAAGCAGTTTACTATAACAGTTTTCACCATATTCTGAAAACGATAAAGCGTAAAACTCCAGACAAATGATTACCCATATCAACTATTGTACTATTAGAGCTGTTCAGAGTCTATTGCGCGGATCCTATTATCTCTAGATAACGAAACTGTTCAATAACCGTTATCGATGTAAATGATCAAAGTGAATGCTCGCCAAAATTTGATGTTAATACTCATTAAATGCCACACTAGTAATGGTAGAAAGTCTGTCCTGCGGCGACACGTGAAAATACGACATACGCAAACTGAGAATAAATCACTGGAGTCGTTCCGCTATTAACTCATCGTTACGTGAATACTGAGTTACGTAATACGGCATCCCAGGCTTTTCCTGGGAACTGCACAAACGCGACGCGGCTTCCGACATGGAGTGCGCGCTGATACGAATCTAGAAGAGAACTGGGGCCTTTGTATAGTTCGCACGCTCTTATTCACATAGCCGTGGTGTGGACCGCCGGCCGGCCGGTGTGGCCGTGCGGTTAAAGGCGCTTCAGTCTGGAACCGCGTGACCGCTACGGTCGCAGGTTCGAATCCTGCCTCGGGCATGGATGTGTGTGATGTCCTTAGGTTAGTTAGGTTTAAGTAGTTCTAAGTTCTAGGGGACTGATGACCACAGCAGTTAAGTCCCATAGTGCTCAGAGCCATTTGTGGACCGCCGTAGGCGCAGCCGACAACATTTGCCTTACTGACTAGCCGCTGGGGCTTCAAATGGTTCAATTGGTCTGAGCACTATGGGACTTAACTTCTCAGGTCATCAGTCCCCTAGAACTTAGAACTACTTAAACCTAACTAACCTAAGGACATCACACACATCCATGCCCGAGGCAGGATTCGAACCTGCGACCGTAGCGTTCACGCGGTTCCAGACTGTAGCGCCTAGAACCGCACGGCGACACCGACCGGCCGCTGGGGCTTGCAGAACACCACTTCAAGTTACTAAATAATTAATTGCTTCATTCGCTGAAGGCCAACGAAGCTCTCGATTTAATTGTGCAATCAACACACAGGAAAGTATCTGTAATAAAATTCTGTTGTGGCTAGGCCATACACTTTTGGCGAGAGAACTATTTTAGTTGTACTACACGCAATAGACGAGCTCTGAACTTGCCCTTTGGAGAGACGCTACAGGTATAGTTTTACAGCTACCATTTTGAAACTTCTCACAGCTTTGTTATTATAGCGTATCTCCATTCTACCTGAATTTAAATATTCTAGCCTTATTTAATCCCTTACTTAATCTATATTGCTTCCGAACTTTAGGACACAAAAACAGAAAATCATGAATTTCAATCATAATATTACTTTGTGAGACCCAGTATGCTGTTTCCCTTAAATTACAACGAAAAAGGAATCTGAATATAAATTTTGAAGTTCATAGCTCCTTTCTGTTGTGCCGATGATTTTTACGTAAAACGCCAAAATTTCGAAATCTGTTGAAGTTACTAAACTGAAACTTAACACATTAACATTTTAGCATCATTCCTGACATGCTATCTACTTTTCAGATTATTTACTTTAAGGTATTGTGCAACATTCATGACGTCATAGCTAATTACAGCGGACTAGGCTGGCACACAATGGAAAGCATATGAATTTTATATGGCGTGAGTAGGATGCTTCTCTACAAATGTTGGCCGAACAATGATAGAAAATGACATGACTGCGAAAATTCGTGACGCTTCTGGACAGCCCATATGTACTGATTGTCAAAATTTATTATCTGTTCACGGTGAAACAAAACCCCATCTGTGTACAGCAGATTTGTAGTAAAGTGAGGATTGCATCATTGTTGAATTAAGCATTCAGAGGTGTGTACCCATGCAGTCAAACACTCTGTTCATAGTACCTGAACACTCTGTACATGATAAAGGTCCAGGAGGTTCTCATGTAGCCCTCTCCAGGCAGACATATGGTCAATATTACTTGTTGCAGCTAGTTGTCTGGCGCTTACGTTAGGATTGTCGTAAACTGGAAGAAGTCCCTCCCGCAGTTGAGATGCCCTCTTCTTTCTAGACCTTCCACAGTCGTATTAGTCTTAAACGTCCCATGGTCTCTATGAAGACGATCAGTTGCTTCAAATATCCTCCAGTTGGGACACCGTCATTTAGAAAACCTCTTCCGATAAAGACGCTGAGCGCCAAGGAAATTACCGTCCGCTAACTCGTACAGCAAGTTGGCGTTTGCCAACTCCGCATTTGAGTACACTTACATTGCACTGTAGAGAACAGGAAATCAAATCCACGATGAACACTGAAAAGTTGGTACTACGTGACTGATGCTAGCGGAGCAATGTGGTTGGTCGCATATCAACACAATCAATGCATTTACTCAAATATCAAAGTTACCTTCAATCCCTTGGAACAATAAACACTAGCTATGAACCTACATGGTAACCAAACTTAACCAGAGGGTATTTTGAACTGTTTCACATAAGAAAACGTTCCCTGTAATGCTGGTACGTTCTGTCTCTGTGTGTATTATTGAAGAGAAGTAGAAATTGAGGTCTAACGTGCAAATAAAACGTTTTCGGAACCATGTCCATACAAAACGTTTTATTTCTCTGCGCGCGAGGAATGTTTCCTGAAAGTCTGACCACACCATTTTGCTACACGCCGTGTCCGGGAAAGCCTTTTCAAAGGACTGACCAATTCCGAAAGGGCTTTCGCGCCGGTCTGAAGCAAGCGCTCGTTTCTGGGTGCCGGTGCACGCGCCCCTCGACCTTTCGAGGGGAGGAAGAAAGTTTACCGGCAGTCTGAAGTTCACGGACTGCAGCACGCAGTCCGTAATCTGGGCCAACCTGCAGGGACCTCTCGCTGGACAAAGTTCGCCCCAGGTTGCAGAATTCCCTACAGCACGGAGCGTAAGGCGTAGGCTGTACCGTAGAATTCTGGAGGTGGAAACTCTCCGCGATAAGAATCATTGCGGGATCCGCCCACATCTATTCCATGAAATTTAGTGAGGTCTCTTCGTTAGATTGCATTAACCGTATTCCACGTGTCTGTGAAGAAGGTTACCGGCGATGTGGAAATAATTCAATGATATACCCTTACGTTGGGTTTACGAGGTGCAGAAAGCTTGTAGACAAAGAAGGCTGTAGCGGAAGAGACCACCGAGAGCTGAACTTCATAAATTGCACGTCGTATAACAGAGAGTTTCAAATTTGTAAACTATGGAGAATTTGGATGATAATTGAAATTTGATCAACGTAACAGTTTTTAATGTATCTCAATAAGTCAAAATATTGACACCTAGGAGTTTTGTGGGATTTCATGTAGAGTACTTAAAGTGGGAATGCGAGACACGCTACCTTTAAAGTTTTGGTTGAGCTGATTTCGAACATTGGCACTACTCGACGCTTCCTGTGGTCATATCTGGATCTGATTGAAGGAAGAACATTTGACCAGTGCACAGCTGCAGCCTCCTTACGAGAATGGAGTGTGTGTCAATTCGATTATATTGTGAGGACGAAAAACGATGTATCGAGAATTTAGATACTACTAAATTAATAGAGTATCTAAAATTTATTTTGTGCAGCGATATTCTGAAGTAGCCGAGTAGCTTGTCTCTCCCTACCACATGACTTGGACGATTTGTAAAAGTAATATCAGCTGTTCTGTTTACTGTTTAAAGGCATTAGACTGTAGACAGAATTCTTTGCAACAGTTTGACGTGAAAGTTAAATTTAGATATAATTTTGAGCAGCTTCAGTTTAGGAATGTACCGACGGAATCTGCAGTCATATTAAGGCGATGTAAAGTAACTGAAATTATAATTCTTTGTTATTTATTTATAGGCTTGAAGTCATCAGTGTTCACCATCATTCTGAGAAAAAATTGTGGTCTTTTGAGAGATGTATGAGGGTTTCCAGGCCAGTACATCGTCCGGAGGGATGTTGATCACATTAATTTTGAGGACATTCTATGATAAGATAATCGGGAAATTATACAGTATGTTCTCAGGGTGTGGTTAATTTGCAACATATTTTATGAATATCATGTGAATATTTCATTTTCAGAGAACTGTATAGAAGTATTATTCACTTGCCTTTTCGCAATGACAGGAGAACTCTTCGATAATTTTATTGTTTAATTGTGATGTGCATCATTTTATCAACCATTACACTTGGGTGACAGAACAGTTATTTTCGTAGAGAGTTTAATCAGGACGGAGTGTTTCAGTTTGTTGATAGTGATCACTCAGAACGTAGGCAATAGCACAGAAGAAGTTACATGTCGTACTGTTTATAACTATCCCTGAAAGAGTGGAATTCTGCCGGCTTATCGTAATTGTTGTTGTGACGTAACAAGACTGTTACGCCACTTGAAGTAGCCGGTAGGATAGGCACGCGTACACACACGCCGACGGGCGTCAAGTCTGGAACAGGCTACGTAATTAATGCTATGAAGAAAAGTACGTAGCTGGATTAATACTTATCTTTAATCAATCATTGTGGTACATCGCTCTTGACTATACACAGGAGACTTTAATTACAATCACTGTAAGGCTAATGGCGCCTTGCTAGTTCGTAGCCATTAACTTAGCTGAAGGCTATTCTGTCTCTCGGCTAATGAGAGAGAAAGGCTTCGTACATCTAGTCGCTAGCTAGGTCGTCCGTACAACTGGGGCGAGTGCTTGTTCGTATCACGAGACCTGCCTTGTGGTGGCGCTAGGTCTGCGATCACACAGTGGCGACACGCGGGTCCGACATGTACTAAATGGACCGCGGCCGATTTAATCTACCACCTAGCAAGTGTGGTGTCTGGCGGTGACACCACAATTGTCAAATACGTAAGTTGCAGGCTTTATTCAAGCTATGCTGTATCTCTTCAAAATTCTACGCTTAACATAACCACTGCGTAGCTTACATCTCTCGAATAAAAAACTATGGCCATTGGTTGGAAGCAAGCGCTGGTGATACGCGTCTAATACCCGTACAGTTCGATTGAAATCCATTTTTAGCAGTATCTTAGAACGTTTACTGAGCTCACACATGATAAGGTATCTCGAACACAAGGTCTCCCCTTCATGTGAAACAGCATGTGTTACAAGAACCTTGGTCATGTCGAACCCAACTATTGGTCTTCTCACAGGGCACCTGAAACCCAAGTTTAAATGCCATCAGGACGACGACAATGCCGTGACTTCTGAAAAGCATTTCACTCACTGCCGTAACAAGACTTGTTAATGAAAATTCGATCATGTGGGGTATCAAACAAAATTCATACCTGGACTGACGGTTTATTGGAAGATGCAGTATGTCATCTCGGATGAGACTTACCGACATAAGTAGAGCTAACTCTAGGTGTGTACCAGAAAAGTGTGGCGGGATCCTCAGAGATTATATTATCTATTAACTATGAGAAGAAACTGCCAAAATTTCCAATCATTTCTTCATAAGATTGCAAAACGGTGCAAACATCGTTGACTTGCTCTAAAAGTGCTTAAATGTAAAAGTGTGTATAACAAAAACGCAGAAGAGGTGTTCAGGTACAACCGGAATCAACCAGATCATACTGTTTGGATGTTGAAATGATGTTAGCATCATTTTGGCTCTGATCCAGGGTAGCAGAAATCGTATCTCAACTATTCTAATTAAATTGGCATTATGCATGCTAGTAATATCAAATTATACACTTGCTTGACGGGACACCACTAGAACAGGAATGTGGATATGTAATAGGATATAAAAACATTTTAATAGTGATAATGATCGACTATACTTGACTTTGGTAACAGTTTGATGCTTAGCACTTGATGTCTTACACCTAATACAATGAAATTATAAGTAACTTTGCTGGCTCATGTCAGTCTGTAATTTAGTCACTATGAAAAGTATTGTGGAGACACTCGTACTTAAGTAATGGAACTTATGGCACTGCAGGAACTGTGAAAATTCCTGGAAAAGAGTGAATATCAGCGCTGCAAAGTGTTTTGTGTCTGTTGGTCGAAGGATCTCCATCTGCGCCAGTACTAGGCATCAACAAAGTGGTCCATGGTTGACAGCATTCCCTCTTGCGGATAGCAACATTATCGGCGGATGAATATGTCACTCTTATGGACATGAGGTTGAAGCAGAAGATAGTCCCGAATAGCGAGCGTCATGTGCAGACATCTGCTCGGGACTGAGAAGGCATCGTGTGAGTGGTCGTGCGTATGTTGTAGTGGCCTTTCGTTGTATTATACCTATTGGGTTATGAACACCTGCAAATATCATGGTGTATCACTGTGGGATAAAAAGTGGGATGACAGAACTGACTCCGTTGTAGGTTAAACCAGACTTCTATTCGTTAGCAAGATACTAAAAATTAACTCAGTTTACAAAGGACACTGCTTACTAAACACTTGTTGGTTCTATCTCAGAATTTTTCCTAAGTATATAAGACCTATGACCAACAGAAGAGCAGCAAGAATGCTCACAGGTTTCTTTCACTTGCTAACGAACGTCACAGGAACGGCGAAATATCTGGATAGGCAAACGCTTCAAGCTACAAGTGAATTCTAGTTTTCTGTCAAACCCTGCTTACAAGGAATCAGTACTCAGTATTAAGTGAACAAGGTTGTGCTTCAGCCTCCTACATAACGCTTCTGAAGCGACTGGAAAGACGGGATTATACTAATTACAACACCCACAGAAGCTTTTAAACAGTCACTCTTTCCTGCCGGCCGCGGTGGTCTCGCGGTTCTAGGCGCTCAGTCCGGAACCGCGCGACTGCTACGGTCGCAGGTTCGAATCCTGCCTCGGGCATGGATGTGTGTGATGTCCTTAGGTTAGTTAGGTTTAAGTAGTTCTAAGTTCTAGGGGACTGATGACCACAGCAGTTGAGTCCCATAGTGCTCAGAGCCATTTCAGTCACTCTTTCCGCTTTCCATACGTGAATGGAACTGGAAGAAACCATAACATATACACTGGAGTGTCAAAGAAGGTGGTATAAAGATGCGTATTCAAATACAGACATATGTTAATAGGCAGAATACGGCGCTGAGGTCGGCAACGTCTATATAAGACGATAAGTGTCTGGCGCTGTTGTCAGATCTGTTACTGTTGCTACAATGGCAGGTTATCGAAATTTAAGTGAGTTTGAATGTGGTGTTATAATTTGGCGCACGAGCGATGGGACACAGCTTCTGCGAGGTAGAGATGAAGTGGGGATTTTCCCGTACGACCATATCATGAATTTACCTTGAATATCAGAAATCCGGTAAAACATCAAATCTCCGATTTCACTGCGGCCGGAAAAGGATCGTGCAAGAACGGGACCAACGACGACTGAAGGGAAACCTTTAACGTGACAGAAATGCAACCCTTCCACAAATTGCTGCAGATTTCAATGCTTGGCCATCAACAAGTGTCAGCGTGCAAACCATTGAACGAAACATCATCGAAATAGGCTCTCGGAGCCGAACGCCCACTCGTGTACCCTTGATGACTGCCTGGCACAAAGCTTTCCGCCTCGCCTGGGCCCGCCAACACCGACATTGGACTGTTGATGACTGGAAACATGTTGCCTGGTCGGAAGAATCTCGTTTCAGATTGTATCGAGCGGATGGACGTGTACGGGTATGGAGACAGCCTCATGAATCCATGGACCCTACATGTCAGCAGGGGACAGTACAAGTTGGTGGAGGCTCTGTAATGGTGTGAGGCGTGTGCAATTGGAGTGATATTAGACTCCTGATACATGTAGATACGACTGTGACAGGTGACATACATAAGCGTCCTGTCTGATCATCTGCATCCATTCATGTCCATTGTGCATTCCGACGGACTTGGGCAATTCCAGCAGGACAATGAGACACCCCACACGTGCAGAATTGCTACAGAGTGGCTCCAGGAACACTTCCAGTGGTCACCAAACTCATCCGACATGACCATTATCTAGCCTATTTGGGATGCCTTGTAACGTGCTGTTCAGAAGAGATCTCCACCCCTTCGTACTCTTGCGGGCTTATGCACAGCCCTGGGGGATTCATGGTGTTCAAAAAAATGGTTCAAATGACTCTGAGCAATATGGGACTCAACATCTGAGGTCATCAGTCCCCTAGAACTTAGAACTACTTAAACCTAACTAACTTAAGGACATCACACACATCCATGCCCGAGGCAGGATCCGAACCTGCGACCGTAGCGGTCGCGCGGTTCAGACTGAAGGGCCTAGAACCGCTCGGCCACACCGGCCGGCGATTCATGGTGTCAATTCCCTCCAGTGCTACTTCAGAAATTAGTCGAGTCCACGCCACACCGTGTTGATACACTTCTGCGTGCTCTCGGGGACCCTACAAGATATTAGGCACGTGTACCAGTTTCTTTGGCTCCCCAATCTAGTATAAGGGGCGATCAAAAGGTTTCGGTTCGAGATGTTGGTGCAGTTTATACGTATCTCAGCGCGACTCCGATGCGCGTATAGAAGCTTCAACGTGTAGGCAACTGGTTAGTGTGGTTTTAGAACGGAAACTTTCTGATCACCCCTTGCACGAGAGTTCTCCAGAAAGTAAGATCCGATCAGTCGCGAAGTGGAAACCAAAGAAATGTTTTAGTTGTAACATTAGCCACACCTTCCACCTACTTTTCAACATAGTCGCCACTCCGACTTAGACAATTGTCGTAGCGTTGTCCTAACTTTCCAACACCCTCGTCAATGCAGTCAGTCACCTGCGCTGTCCACCAATACTCTACGATGGTCTGCAGCATTTTGTCTGTGCCAAAAGGTTGTCTTCATAACTAGCGATTCAGTAAGCAGAGATGAAAATCAGAGGGAGCCACACCGAGGGTGTATGGTGGCTGATGAAACACTTCTCATCGAAAACGCTGCTGAAGCCTCTTTCATTGCCTCTGCTGTGTGCCGCAGAGAACTGTCATGAAGATGGAAGTGCATCACAGTTGCGTTATGCGGCGATGCATGAAATCAGGCGAAATCACTCCGCAGACATCCATACTTGGCGGAGAAATAATTTTCTAGGAATTTTTCTGCTCAGAACTGCAAAGCATAACGTGATGCGATCGACGGACACAGTATAGATACTGCCTAGCACATCTGTGCAAAGTTTCATAGGATTTTCACTGTGATTTCCATTTCGCGACCAATAGGACCTTACTTTCTGGGCACTTCTTGCATAATTCTAATAACCGTCTGCCATGCACTTCACTTTGGCCTATTCAGTATGAGATTTTGGAGATTTATGGTATTCAGTTACTCTTACTTATTAATTCTAATGAAAGACAATAATAATAATTGCTATCATAATAACATATTAAATGTTCACTACCGAGAGACAATGAAGCAGGTACATCTAATATGCCTGCGGAAACAAATAATTAGTGTCTTTATTTTCCTTAGATTTCAGCAATTACGTGTCGTGACTGTACTTTAGGTGCATGCAATATGGCGGATAGTATAGGCGGAGACATCTACGTAGTGAATAGAAAGTAAATTTTCAGCTCCGAATTTATTCTCTTGATTACGCTACATTCGAACAATAAAATCAAATAGGCTATAGGCACAGTTTGTAGCTATCTAGTTACAGTTTTATTTATTCGCCTGCCTCACGATTTGTGTAGAGGTTTAATTACGACCGCATCCACAATTAGCGCATTAGTTTACATTAATGCTCCTGTTAATGGATGGGCGAAATTGCCGCTACCACAGAGCACAAATTACATTGGCCGCTTGCCTATAGCGGAGTACAATACCGTACGCTTGGCTTTCAGCCTCCATTATCTTTATTCGTATTCGTTATGATCACTTTCTACCGACGTGGACCTACGAATGAGAACGGCTTTCGTCTCTACGGTTTTCATCATATGGTATTTTCATGTAGCTATATTCTCTATAATGAAATATTGTTTTTCGATATTCTAAGGCTATATTCGGCGAAACGTTTTATACGTAAAAGTGATACGGTTCATCTGCAATTTAATTTTAACCATGATTCTTCCGTTGCTGCCACGTACAACAATCCACAAAATTTATACACTAAAACGACAAACATGTGTGGGCGTACAGTATTAATTTATTTCTATATGTAACAGCTTTTGGAGTTACTTCTCAAATACTCTTGTCTAGTATTAATTTATTCCTCCCATACATAATACCATTTCAAGCCATCCTCCAAATGGTCTTATCTTGCATTTATTTTATGTTGTTAGGACTGTCAGTTTAAGTAATACTGATGTAGATTCCGTTATTTTAGCTCATGGGCATCTTCTGCTGAGTGTAAATCTTTGCACTTACATATATAAACCCATCATTACGTATAACAGTGATACAGATTTATATTCAGTTCGAGAATGATTTCTTTTGCTTACATTGTCCTCCTCCTCTCTTATCCTCATCCCCGCGCACACACTGCTTTCCCAGTGAGTACTCTTACTATTGTCGAGCACGTATTTATTCTGGAGGACAACGGTCCAAATCCGCATACGACCATTCACTTTACGGCTTTCTGTGGTTTTCCTAAATCACTCCAGGCAATTACAGGAACGGTTCCTTTGAAAGGGTACGGGCGATTTCCTTCGCTATCCTAGCAACAATCCGAGTTTGTGCTCCGTCTGTAATGACCTTAATGTTGATGGAACGTTACCCCCTCATCTTTTTACCTTCCTTTTCCATACTTACTTACTGTTAGACATAAATATTTTCGGCAATTATGTTACAGCGCTGTCAAATCTGACATTTGTTCAGTTGTGTATCTCGTTCTCCATGTGCAACATCTTTTACAAAGATGTTTAACAGTAATGCCCACTTTGCTGGCGAGTCAGTTATTGTTTGACGATGGCCTTGTAAACCGAATTCTGGCCGGAGTGGCCATGCGGTTCTAGGCGCTACAGTCTGGAACCGAGCGACCGCTATGGTCGCAGGTTCGAATCCTGCCTCGGGCATGGATGTGTGTGATGTCCTTAGGTTAGTTAGGTTTAATTAGTTCTAAGTTCTAGGCGATTGATGACATCAGAAGTTAAGTCGCATAGTGCTCAGAGCCATTTGAACCATTTGTTAACCAAAAACCTGTAATCAAATAAGTCAGCTGCATAGAATATCCACGCTTTTAAGCTTTTATTCAGACAATGAATAAAACTGCATTTGTAAGAAAACGGTCACACTTTTCTGTTGACATTATTTTTATGTAGAGTACGACAAAAAAGGGAACGATTTTGGTCATGCTTTTTATAGCAGCATATAAAATATACGGCGGCTTGTATACTAAAAGCAACACAGAAAGTGAACGGGTTTTAGTGGTATGATTTTGTAAGGAACAACTGAACGGCGGTTCATCACGTCGCTGCCTCCAACCACAGAGTAGGAATATCTTTGGAGTGAGCATGGCGTATTGCACTCGAGGACAACATTAAACGGAAGTAGTAAGACGTCGGTGGTGTGTCACAGTTGTTTCCATTTTGCACTAAGTCATATAGTTTAATATTCAACGAGTTCCTTACATTTTTGTAAATTTGTTTATTTCTAGCAGCAATTGTGTATAACTATTTCTGCTACGGATGCAATTCGAAATTCATCGAACGTGAAAACATTGCTTTCTATCGGTAAGCAGCCCGGAAGTGTACTTATACACTGAACGAAAAAGAAGTATGTTCAAACGTCGGGCAAGTGGCATAAGGGTTGCACTAGTAGCACCACTGTTGTTGTTGACGTGGTCTTCAGTCCTGAGACTGGTTTGATGCAGCTCTCCATGGTACTCTATCCTGTGCAAGCTTCTTCATCTCCCAGTACCTACTGCAGTCTAGTATTCATCTCTTGGTCTCCCTCTACGATGTTTACCCTCCACGCTGCCCTCCAATACTAAATTGGTGATCCCTCGATGTCTCAGAACATGTCCTACCAAACGATCCCTTCTTCTAGTCAAGTTGTGCCACAAGCTCCTCTTGTCCCCAATTCTATTCAATACCTCCTCATTAGTTATGTGATCTACCCATCTAATCTTCAGCATTCTTCTGTAGCACCACATTTTGAAAGCTTCTATTCTCTTCTTGTCTAAACTGTTTATCGTCCACGTTTCACTTCCATACATGGTTACACTCCATACAAATACTTTCAGGAATGACTTCCTGACACTTAAATATATACTCGATGTTAACAAATTTTTCTTCTTCAGAAACGCTTTCCTTGCCATTGCCAGTCTACACCTTATATCCTCTCTACTTCGACCATCATCAGTTATTTTGCTCCCCAAATAGCAAAACTCCTATACTACTTTAAGTGTCTCATTTCGTAATCTACTTCCCTCAGCATCACCCGACTTAATTCGATTACATTCCATTACCCTCGTTTTGCTTTTGATGATGTTCATCTTATACCCTCTTTTCAAGACACTGTCCATTCCGCTCAACTGCTCTTCCAAGTATTTTGTTGTCTCTGACAGAACTACAGTGTCATCGGCGAACCTCAAAGTTTTTATTTCTTCTCCATGGATTTTAATACCTACTCCGAACTTTTCTTTTGTTTCCTTTATTGCTTGCTCAATATGCAGATTGAATAACATCGGGGAGAGGCTACAACCCTGTCTTACTCCCTTCCCAACCACTGCTTCCCTTTCATGTCCCTCGACTCTTATAACTGCCATCTGGGTTCTGTACAAATTGTAAATAGCCTTTCGCTCCCCGTATTTTACCCCTGCCACTTTCATAATTTGAAAGAGAGTATTCTAATCAACATTGTCAAAAGTTTTCTTTAAGTCTACAAATGCTAGCACCACTATGGGGCTTTTTAAATCAGGTTTGCTTCAAATACACGATGTAATGCTCGTGAGCGCTAGTCACCTTTGTGACTGGACGTGGTGAGCTGATGCTTAGTCAGGGAAGCCTTTCAGGCTTAAAGCGGCCATTATCGACACCTCACAGAGGTCGTGTAACAGACCTACGAGAAGCCTGACGTTCATTCTGCAATACTGCAGGACGCCTTGGCAGGAATGTAGCCACTATACGTGATTTCTGGCAGCGGTGGTGACGGGAATGTACGGTCACAAAATGACTGGGCTCTAGACGGCAACGTGGTGCTACCGAGAGCTAAGATCACCGTATATAGGGTTTGGCTTAGGCGCATCATACTGCATCGGCAGCGCCAAGTTGAGCAGCAGCTACGCCAGTGACACTACAGACTGTTACAAACCGGTTACTTCATGGACAGCTCCGATCTAGACGCCCTGTAGCGTGCACTCCGTTAACACGAAACCAGCATCATTTGCGACTTCGATAGTGTCAAGCGACAGCTTATGGGAGGGCATGGTGGAGCACTGTTGTGTTTGCTGATGAAAACAGGTTCTGAAAAGGTGGTTAGAAGGAGGCCAATCGAACAAATGCGGGACATCACCAGACGACAGTTCCAGGGTCATCCACAACAAGCATTAACAGTCCCTGTATTGACAGACCAAGTGCAGCAGGCATGGTACACCCCACAAACTGACATCCATCGCCTGTAAAACACAATACAAGCACGTCTGCATGCTTGGATTCAACATTTGACGGTTACCGCCATTTCACATTGGCTTACCTACCACTTACGTTAATCTGTGATCTTGCAATGTCAATCACTTAAATTTGTTACCCAGACAAATGTATTCCAGAAATTTCGTTACCCTACATTAGTTGTTTCTTGGTGTGGCGACATTTTATCTGTCAATGTGGTTGTCACATTGATAAGATGCACTTTACTTCTTGCGTTATATCAAGCCACAGTGTAATGAGGGCATAAAATCGAAGGTCTACTGCATGTGACTGTGCTGCCACATGTTTATCAGGTAAGTACTGGATTCATTCGGGAGTATGGAAGTGTAGTGGAAGTCCGTTCGCTGACTGTATATACATTTCAAGCACTTTTCACCGGCAGATACGTTTTATACATGATATTCCGTCATTTCCATCGTATTAATTAGTTTTCCAAGCGACTGTGTTAATTTTACGACAGTCATAAATGTGCTATGACGTAGGAATGATTGTGTGATGAATATTTCAAGTGACAACATGCTTTATCTATCATAACAATGAAATACATATCAGTATATGACCTGTTTTTTGGGGAATAGTAATCAGTAAAACAGCTTACTTTGTTATGCCTTTCTAAGTCCATCATGGCTTATGGAGCGGTTAATATTCATACCAATGAATCAGGAGCACAAAATCTGTGCTGAAATGGCAGGAAATGAGCACTATCAGCTTCGATTAGTAAACATATGATCTGAGGGGAGTGATATTACCAAAAGACTAGGGTTGACAACCAACGTTAGACAATGCGTACGAATACAAATTTGCAGGCACTTCAGTGTTGAAGTCAGTCGCACGACTTTCATACAACGCCCGTCCAAGTGCAGGCAACAGTCTGCGCTACCTGCTGTATCGTACTACACACTTCACCCATTGGTCCATTTGACACTGTTTTATCCAGACTACCATCAGTTACTGCAGCAGCGTTTGAAACTGTAGAAACAGTAGCTACGTCACGTGCATGAGAGTCTTCTCCAAATTTTGAATTTTCGGAGTACTCTTCTGTAACCTCTCCCAGCAGTTCATTACACGATCACTTAGAACTTCATCTGCCATGAGACTATGTCACCACCACGAAGTCGCTCTTTTTTGGGGGGTAGGAGTGGGGTTTAGGTCTTCTGCGTGCTTCGATGCGGCTTCGACACGAATTCCTCTCCTGTACCCACCTCTTCGTCTCAGAGTAGCACTTGTAACCTGCGTCCACAATTATTTCTGGATGTATTCCAATCTCTGTCTTCCTGTATTGTTTTTACCCTCTACAGCTCCATCTAGTACCCTGTTTCTTCTCCTTCTCAGTGATCTCCACATGTTCCCTTCCTCTCCGATTCTGCGCAGAACCTCCTCATTCCTTACCTTATCAGTCCACCTAATTTTCAACATTCGGCTGTAGCACCATGTCTCAAATACTTCGATTTTTTTCTGTTTCTTTTTTCCCACAGTCCATGTTTTATTACCATAAAATGCTGTGATCCAGACATATATTATCAGAAATTTCTTCCTCAAATTAAGGCCTATGTTTGATACTAGTAGACTTCTCTTGGTCAGGAATGCCCTTTTTGCCACTGCTAGTCTGCTTTTGATCTTGTCCTTGCTCCATCAGTCATTGCTTATTTTACTGCCTAGGTAGCAGAATTCCTTAACTTCACCTACTTTGTGACCATCAATCCTGATGCTAAGTTTCACGCTATTCTCATTTCTGCTACTTCTCATTACTTTCGTCTTTTTCGATTTACTCTTCATCCATATTCTGTACTCATTAGATTGTACATTCATTCAGCATATCATGTAATTCTTCTCCACTTTCACTCAGGATAGCAATGTCATCAGCGAATCGTATCATTGATATCCTTTCACCTTGAATTTTAACTACACTCCTGAACCTTTCTTTTATTTCCATCACTGCTTCTTCGATGTAAAGATTGAACAGTAAGGGGAAAAGACTACATCCCTGTCTTACACCCTTTTTAACCCGAGCACTTCGCTCATGGTCGTCCACACTTATTATTCATACTTGGCTCTTTTACATATTGTATATTGCACGTCTCTCCCTACAGCTTACCCCTATTTTTCTCAGAATTTCGAACACCTGGAACCATTTTACATTGTCAAATGCTTTTTCCAGGTCGACAGATCCTATGAAAGTGTCTTGATATTTGTTTAGTCTTGCTTTCATTATCAACCGCAACATCAGGATTGCCTCTCGGGTGCCTGTACCTTTTCTAAAGTCAAACTAATCGTCATGTAGTACATCCTCAAATTTCTTTTCCATTCTTTTGTATATTATTCTCGTGGCAAGTTGGATGCATGAGATGTTAAGGTGATTGTGCGATAATTTTCGCACTTGTCAGATCTTGCAGTCTTCACAGTTGTGTGGATGATATTTTTCCGAAAGTCGCCAGACTCATACATTCTAAACACCAACGTGAAGAGTCGTTTTCTTGCCCCTTCTTCGAATGATTTTAGAAATTCTGGTGGAATGAATCCATCCCTTCTGCCTTATTTGATCTTAAGTCCTCCAAAGCTCTCTTAAGTCCTGATTCTAGTACTGGACCCCCTATCTAAGCCGACTCCTGTTTCTTCTTCTATCACATCAGACAAATGTTCCCCTTCATAGAGGCTTTCAATGTATTCTTTTCACCTACCCGATCTCTCCTCTGAATATAACAATGGAATTCCCGTAACGCTCTTAATATTATCACCCTTGTTTTTAATCCCACCGAAGGTTGTTTTGACTTTCCTGTATACCGAGTCTGTGCTTCCGACAATCATTTCTTTTTCGATGTCTTCACATTTTTCAAGCAGCCATTTCGTCTTAGCTTCCCTGCACTTCCTATTTAGTTTATTCCTCAGCGAATTGTGTTGGTATTCCTGAGTTTCCCGGAACGTTTTTGTACTTCCTCCTTTCATCGATCAGCTGCAGTATTTCTTGTGTTACCCATGGTTTCTTCGCAGTTACCTTCTTCGTACCTATGTTTTCCTTCCCAACTTCTGTGGTGGCCCTGTTTAGAGATGTCCATTCCTCTTCAACTGTACTGTCCACCGAGCTATTCCTTATTGCTGTATCTATAGCGTTAGAGAACTTCAAACGTATCTCATCATTCCTTAGTACTTCCGTACCCCACTTCTTCGCGTATTGATTCTTCCTGACTAATGTCTTGAACTTTAGCCTACTCTTCATCACTACTATATTGTGATCTGAGTCTATATATGCTCCTGGGTACGCCTTACAATCCACTATCCGATTTCGGAATCTGTCTGACCGTGATGTAATATAGCTGAAATCCTCCCGTATCACCTGGTCTTTTCCAAGTATACAGCCTCCTCTTGTGATTCTTGAACAGAGTATTCGCTATTAATACCTTAAATTTGTTATAAAACCCAATTAGTCTTCCCCTTCTCTCATTCCTTGTCCTAAGCCAATATTCTCCAGTAACCTTTACTTCTACTCCTTCCCCTACAACTGCATTCCAAGTCCCCATGACTATTAGATTTTCATCTCCCTTTATGTAGTGTATTACTCTTTCAATTTCCTCCTATACTTTCTCCGTCTCTTCATCTTCAGCTTGCGATGTCGCCGTGTGTACCTTAACTATCGTTATCGGTGTTATTTTGCCGTCTATACTGATAAGAACCACCCTGTCTCTGAACTGTTCACTCTAACACACTCTTTGCCCTAACTTTGTATTCATGAAGAATCCCACTCCCGTTATGCCATTTTATGTTGCTGTTGATATTACTCTATGCTCATCTGGCCAAAAATCCTTTTCTTCTTTCCAGTACCACTTCACTGACCGCTACTGTATCTAGATTGCGCCTTTGCATTTCCCTTTTCAGATTCTCCAACTTCTGTACCACATTCAAGCTTCTGACATTTCACGCCCCGACTCGCAGAATGCTATCCTTTCGTTGACTGTTCAGTCTTTCTCTCATGCCCACCTCACCCTTGGCAGTCCCCTGACGGAGATCCGAATGGGGGACTATTCCGGAATGTTTTGCCAATTCTTGGAGTCATTCTTATAGATCTAAAAGAAGAATTCGCGAATGTTAGTATGATTCCTCTAAATATAAAATTAGACCAAAAACGAGTTAAGTAATACGAGTATTGGACCTTATGAATGTCACAAACTGAGCACACCTGACCTTTGATAATAATCTCACCAACAAGCATCTACGCAACCCAATTAGTCAGACTGTGAGGAACGCAAAGATGTGTGCCCAACCGCTAATTGAGGACTTTCACAGTTCCGCCACCCTGTAGGAAACTCTACGAGGACCAGAAACAGGCGAAGCAAAATCTGAGCTGAATATCTAGTTCCCATTGAAGATATAAATGATTTTTACGCGACGCTGGTTTCTTTATTTGATGAGCGCACAAGGATACAAACCATTGATTTACTTAAAATGTTGGTGGTTGGTATAAACGAAAAACTGTTCCTGGTAAACCGTAACACGGCCAGGAAGTGAAATGCACGAATTCGTCCGGCGCTTGTAGTGTACGGTAATATTACAGCGCCAATGATTAATTTTCTCGGCTGTCCACTACTGCCCAAAATAACGAACATTACTAACCATTCTTTCACCTCCAGTGTCTTCCTAACAGCCTGGAAGAAGGGACTCGTAAAACCATCACCTAAGAACGAATCGGCCGAATACCTTCCGACTACAGGTCCATTTGCAGTCTTACAAGATTATCCGGTGCTTGAGAATACATAGTTCACGAACAGCTTACTAATTGCTTAATATCAAATAAACTGTCAGACGAATATCACTCTGATTTCCGGCAAAATCGCAACATGACGACTGCTCCTACAAAAGTGACTGACGAACTGAAACAAGTTATGGACAAACAACAGGTGACTGTTACGTGCTTTTTAGATTTCAGCAAAGCTTTTGACTCTGTAGACTTCGACGTTCTGCTTGTTGAATTAACAAGTCAAAATTTTTCATGAAGTGCTATACAGTGGTTCCACTCATACCTTATAACTCGCCAACACTGTATAATGACTGGAACAAAATGGTCACGATGGTGGGATGGAGCCTCAGGGGTCTCACAAGGATCAGTATTGGGCCCATTGCTCTTCTCTTTATATGTTAATGAATTGTCAACTATACTCTCCAGCTGAAAATATCACCCTATTTCCAGTTATATCTAAATGCAAAACCAAAAAACATGTGGACAGCCATCCAGAAAGCAAATGACGATTTACGTGCCCCATCAGAGTGAGTGTGAAACTTAAGTGTGGAACTTAAGCCACATGAAATGCAAGCAGTCTTAGTCATTCACGAAAATCTTGCCACCCATTAATTAAGAGAATCTCTTCCACCATTAATCTTAAACCATTCCCCAAGAAAAATGGTAAGAAAGCCCACACAGCCGTGAAGTGGCAATGAATGTTTGTGTACGATACATCTGTGACACATACCTTTCAGACCATATCAAACCAGGCTACAGACAATTATCGTGCCTACATGTTTATAAGTGTAAGGACTATCATACTGTATATTTGCTCTATCATCTTCTCAATCGCATAACACCTTCTTATTTGTCTTCACTTCTTACACTACTATCTGAACTGCAAAGTAGAATTACACGTTTTCATCAAAATAAAATTTTCTCTGTGCTAGCACTTAACACAGTCAAATCTCGAAATCATTTTCTGTATCAGGAACCTGACTTTGGAAAAATGTTCTTCACAATCAGGGGTTTACTATGGAGCATACAGGGAGACGGGTCGCAGCCCACTGACAGCTACGCCACCCAGTTGCCTTCCTAGGGCGGACTGCAAGGCCTCAGACCATTACCAGCTGACGTGTGGCCTAGGATGCCATATCAGAAGTTTGGATCTGTAATTAATAGCGGTTGTAACTTTGGCTACAACGAACACTAAATTCTCTCACACATTATGGACCTTGACTATCAGTGATTGGTGTTTAACTCCAGAAACAATAATCGGCTTCCTTGTCATTATATGGAATTACGTTGACCACCGTCAGCCTCATTTTCGATGGTTTATGTAGTTTTAAATACCATCCTTCTGAAAGAACTAATTATTTGATGTGTTAACTGTCGTCCTTGTTAGAATCGATCTTCTTACTTTGTTGTCTGGACATTGGCCAGAAATTATTTTTTCTTGTTGTAATTCGGCGTTCAGCCCACTGATCACCACCTCAGGGAAGGAACTGTTGTTTACTTGCAGGAAATAAACTTAGTTTCTTTTCCGTCTATGGAATCGTTCTTGTCCGCTGACCACGGACATAGCAGAAATTATCTCTCGTTTGCAACTCGGCCTGCAAGTAAGCAATCCCTTTGCTTCTGGTGATATTGTCCACGAGTGCACCTGGAAACAAACAAGAAACGTCATTTTAGTAATGCAAGAATGCAACTATGCTGCTCTCTTTCTGAACATCATCATGATCATCATCATAATCGTCGTCTGAGTCATTCCCTTTGACTTTTTGTGGTATTTAATTAACTGACATAAATATATGCAGCACTTCATTTATTCCCATAGTCGCGATCGCATTGAAGAATTCTGCAACAAACAGAAAAAAGCGTGTGGTTAATAACTGCATTAATCACACAGACACGTAGAGGAAGAAAGAGATAAAAAGGAGGTACCGAGGTAAACAAGATTCAGCAGTTACCCACGTAGCATTCTATGTAACGCAAAGAAGCCTCACCAAATCCTCCAGAGCCCTGTCGCTCTTCATGAGTGACAGTATCCAACGGAAGAAGAAGAAGAAGAAGAAATTAGTCATCAGATAGAAGCTAAATAGAAATTTGCACTCAGAGATAAATCAACATGAACAGAAATCATCATCATGCATGTAGAGTCTCGTACCGTAAGGAAGCACGGGAGAGGATGTTGTTATCAGTGGCCGGTATCTCTTTCTACAACACAAATGCGTACAGTGATTAATACGTTTTTTTATTTATATTACCTGGCAGTTTTACTTAACTTGAATAATGTACTTGCGTTGTGGTACAAGATCTTCAATAACAGTCCTCTTGCAGACAATATCGGTAAACCTGCTATTATAAACTTTACTCTTGCTATAGTCCAAATCTGGACACAATGTACTGGCGTAGCCTGTGCACAAGTGAACGACAGACGGCAAACCAGAAGTGCGGTCAGCGGCGTCGGTCTAAATGCATGCTGTCGAGAGGGCGTTGGCGGCTTATTGCTTTTCGGTATGTCTCTGGCGCCTACTATCGATGTTGTCATGTAGGGAAGATGCGAACGACAATGGGGAGGGAGGCAGGACGCTGGACATAGAGGTGAGCCAGGAGCCGTGACGTGGAGAACGGCATAGTCCTGCCAGCATACCCCGCCATCAGGCTTGTGAGGCAACAGGAATGTCCTCATGAAAGCTGCTGGCAGGCACACATCCAGACCAGAGGACGTGTTCTAGGGCGACGATGGCGACGGCGATGGCGGGTCCAGGTCCGTATGGTTGGCGACTGGGGACGGCAGGGATGAGGGCACATCGCCCGTTTCCTCCTCCTGGGATGCGCTAGTGGCACTAGCGGGTGGCTGCGAAGGCCGCAGGGTCCCGTGAGGTCGTGAATCTGGGGGAAGAAAAGCCGCAGAATCACGGGGCAAATGACACTCACGAATTTGATCCTGGTGACGGCGCTCCAAACCATCGGGACCTGCTAGGCGCTACATTCTGGAGCCGAGCGACCGCTCCGGTCGCAGGTTCGAATCCTGCCTCGGGCATGGATGTGTGTGATGTCTTTAAGTTAGTTAGGTTTAATTAGTTCTAAGTTCTAGGCGACTGATGACCTCAGAAGTTAAGTCGCATAGTGCTCAGAGCCATTTGAACCATTTGAACCATCGGGACCTGCATTAAAGTACATAGAAGAGTCAACGCGTTCCTGGGTCACGCCTCTTTCCTGATGCCCACGGTTGACACAAGCCCCGAAAAGGACAGGTTCGTGCAGCGCAAAGCGGTACTTGCAGACCATTGGCGGCGCCGAATGCTGCTGTGGGTGTAGCAAGTGTAGCAGCGTCTGAAGGCTGCAGCCATGCAGACGTTCCGCCAGTGATGGTCCGTCTCGTGGAGGGGAGTGATAGGTGGCGAGAAAGATTTGCAGCGCCTGTTACCATATGCGGGTGGTGCGAAGCTTGTCCCTCTGTTGTTTAAAAGTGTGGACGAAGCTTTCTGGTTCTCCGCTGGACTCGGTGTGAAACGAGCACTTGTTAGGTGACAAATGCCTTTTCTTGCGCAAAACTGTTCAAAATCACGTGAAGTGAACTGTGGTCCATTGTCTGACGCAAGTAGTTCTGGCAAACATTCTATGCAAAATATGGAGGACAACGCTTGAATGGTGATACGTGATGTGGGAGAAGCCATAGGCACCGCCAATGGGAACTTTCTAAAAGAGTCTACCACTGTGAGCCAACGACTGTTCCAAAATGGTCCTCCAAAGTCAATGTGCACTCGTTGCCATGGGGACTGAGTCTTAGGCCAAACTGCGAATGTCTTTCGCGGAGCGGATTGGTTTTCTGTGAATGCATGAAACTGTGACGTCATCTGCTCAATGTGGCTTCGATTCCTTGCCAAGTATAGTACCAGCGCATTAACTGTTTAGTGCGAACAATTCCCCAATGTCCTTGATGGAGCAATCGTAACACATCCTTTCACAATACTTTGGGAATAAACACTCGCGATTGTCCACTGTCATTCTGAACTAGAATCACACCCTGTTGAACTGAAAGGTTATGCCGACATGCAAAATATGGGTGCAAATGGTTCAAATGGCTCTGAGCACTATGGGACTCAACTGCTGTGGTCATCAGTCCCCTAGAACTGAGAACTACTTAAACCTAACTAACCTAAGGACATCACTCACATCCATGCCCGAGGCAGGATTCGAACCTGCGACCGTAGCGGTCACGCGGTTCCAGACTGTAGCGCCTAGAACCGCACGGCCACTCCGGCCGGAAATATGGGTGCACAACTGAGTTGTGTATACTGTTCAACGAGCGAGGCCAAGACGTACGAACGTATTGCAACAATATCTTGAGCTCAGGGTCTGATTCCGTGCGCTGTGCAATTTTTCTGCAGTGTAAGAGGAAAGATTCCTGCAATTCAGAGTCCTGCGCATGGATTTGGCAACGAGATGCGATAGATGCATCAAAATCAGAAACTAGGCGAATCGGAAGGTGAAATAGGGAGTCTGCATTGCCATGCTTAGCGGTAGGTCTGTACACAATTTCACACTGATGCTGCGAATGCAAGAAAGCTCAATGTTGCAAATTCTGTGCATTGCGTGCAGGAACCGGTTTTGACGGATGAAACAAGGACTGCAAAGGCTTGCGGTGTGTCAATAAATAGAACTTGCGACCAAACAGATAGTGACAGAAATTTGTCACACCGTACACAATACTGAGAGC
Organism: Schistocerca piceifrons; assembly: GCF_021461385.2. Taxonomy (NCBI): domain Eukaryota; kingdom Metazoa; phylum Arthropoda; class Insecta; order Orthoptera; family Acrididae; genus Schistocerca; species Schistocerca piceifrons. Next base: position 642,699,798 of record NC_060142.1, read on the forward strand.
TATTGCACTGAGTTTAAGTGAGCAACTTTGAGGTAAAAGCAAAAGGTCTGTCTTGCGCACCAATTCCGTGCGAAAGCACAGAGCCAATTCTGCAGGAAGAAACGTCAACTTGCAAAACTACTGGTTCGGCAGGGTCAAAATGCATTAAAAATGGTTCAAATGGCTCTGACCACTATGGGACTTAACATCTACGGTCATCAGTCCCCTAGAACTTAGGACTACTTAAACGTAACTAACATAAGGACATCACACAACACCCAGTCATTATGACGCAGAGAAAATCCCTGACCCCGCCGGGAATCGAACCCGGGAACCCGGGCGCGGCAAAATGCATTAAACACCTGTCACTAAGCAAAACATTTTTGACTTTACGAAATGCGTCGTGACACTCTTTGGTCCACACGAAAGGCACATTATTCCGACGGAAAGGATGAAATGGGGCCGCGATCTGTGCGGCATTCGGTACGAACCAAATGTAGTGTGTCATCTTGCCTTGTACTGACTGGAGTTCAGACACATTACAGGCACATTACGGATTGAAAGCAAATGAGATTAGTGAGAGTGCACACCTGACTGTTTATCACATGACCTAAGTACTGTAGTTAAGTTTGAAAAAAGTCATAGTTTTCGAGACGACACTTGAGTCCTGGTTCTGACAATACTCGAAAAAGAGTACCCAAATTGGCAATGTGTTTGTCTGGCGTACGACCTGAGACGACAGTATCGTCAAGGTGGTTTGAACAAAATGGCGCTGGTGCAGTCAGCTGTTCCAAGTAACGTTGAAAAATGGTGGGTGTGGGAAAGGAAAAATGCAAATACTTGAACAGTCCTACGTGTGTATTTCCAACAAACAGTTTCTATGATTCTTCGTACAATGGAATTTGCAAGCAGACACCAGCAAATCTACCTTAGAAAAGGAACGCCCTGCACCAAGCCTGTCCATAAGTTCCTCAGGGCGAGGTAACGGATAAGTGTCGATTACAGTCTGTGGGTTGACTATAGACTTGAAGTCAACACAAATGCAAATGCGACCATAAGGTGAGAGGACTTGCCTGTTGACTAGCTTGTACGGGAGCATTTACACAATTATCTTGCAATTATTTATATTCTCTGGCCTCTTTGTCTCTTGAAGCAAATGGAACGGGGCCTGGAAACACTTGGGCTACGTATTGTCTTTCAATGTAACGTGAACTACAAAGTAATTTGCTTTTCTCATTCCTTCTGAAAATAGCTTAGGAAATTATTTAAGCAAGGCGTCTAATCCGAATAAGTTTTCTCTGACCCTCGGTTTCAACAGAGTAAATTTCACTGTCCTAGTGTGAGGTTTGTAAGTGACAGGCAAACTACACTGTCCATCCACGGGAATTTCCTGTCCGTTATAAGTAGTGAGGTGCTTGCTAGATTTGTAAAGGCGTGGTGAGCCTAACTGTTCGTACGTGGCACGATTAAGCCATAGTTTACACAAATAAATTATATGAATAAGCAAGCAAAGCCACTGAAAAGAGAAATTTGATTAGTTCTGTGGCTTCCCTCCTGGAATACATGCAAGAACACAACAGCAAATTACCAAAGAGAAGCACTTTAACATGGTCACCCTTCAAGGTAAAACAAAAGAGAAGCAATCAAAATTTTCGGACACATTGATTATCTTCGATCGCCACTGAATTATCCTCATTTCCAGTGTAGTATCCTCGTCGCCACTTTTCAGACTTTTACCGCAAGGAAGCAATGGGGAGGATGTTGTTGTGGGTGGCTGGTATCCTCTTTCACCAACACAAATGCACCCGCGGATTAACTCAGTTCTCTATTTACATTAATTGGCAATTTTACTTAACTTGAATATAGTCCATGAATCGTGGTACACGCTCTTCAATAATAGTCCTCTTGCAGACAATATCAATAATCTTGCTATTATAAACTTTCGTCCTGCTATAGTCCAAATATGGACGCTATGTACTGGCATAGCCAGTGCTGAACTACGCCGCTCAGCAAGTGAATGACAGACGCCAAACTAGGAGTGTAAATCAGTGAGGACATCTGGTCAGCGGCGGCGGTCTAAATACATGCTGTCGAGAGGTCGATGGGGGCCTGTTGCTTGTCGGTGTGTCTCTGCCCTCTCTCATGACAGGCGGCGCCTACTGTTGATCTTGCCTACTGGAGTGCTGGCGCCAGCTTACACCAGCACAATGTACCTGTAGGATCATCAGACGCCAATCTGGGGCGCTTATAAGCAGCACCTCGTCAAGGTGAAAACGTTGCTTCATGGCTTAATGGCTTACAGAACGCCGTAAAGGTCTGGAAAGGAAGGAAAAGAACAGGGGGATAGCGCTTCCTACCGTGATGCACTAAAAAGTACTCTAGCCAGTCTACTTAAAGGGAATGAAGGAAATGCTGGGGCAGTTAATATTGAGAAGCACCAGAGAGTTTGCTGTAGCCAGTCTACTCGATGGTTATGTTGGAACAGATAATGAGAAGCACCTAAGAGTGGTTGTGGCCAGTCTGCTCACCTGTAGAAGGAAGGAAAGTGACTCCCGCCAGCAATCAGACCAGAATGACAGTCCACACTGGAAGCAGCCCCTTTAACAATCGAGAGGCCGATTCCATTGCATGTTTCAGCCAACAGAATAAGAGGCTGGTTATCTCTATAGACAGGCTCAATACTCAAAATATCCACGGGTAAGCTGCCGGTCTATAGTGTCCAACGGGCACAATATTTCGGTGATCATACATGTCGCCATCATCAGATGAACTGACGGACTGAGCTCCTGTGAACGTGCCGGCACGGAGATCCGTACGCTATGGCTGCTCAGAGGGAACTGGGTTCGGTCGCGGTGGCGGCCGATTTAAATACCCTCCGCCCGCGGCGCGCTCCCTCCACCGTCCGCGCCCCGCGCCACGGTCGCGCGGTGGAACAGATTGCGACGGCGTCTGAGATGACGTCGGTGTGATGGCTCTGTCCGCCGTGGCCGTCACAACTATACGTTTGCTCGATTTACTCTTGATTAACCCGATCGCTGGTTCCCAAGCCTTGCTAAGATTATAGCCACAGTCACGGTTTATGACGTCGTCATTGGTGCGAATTTCGATGGCCTCTCTAACAACGCTGTCCCAGTATCTCGACGTCTGTACCAGAATCCTCGTGCGGTCATACTCCATGGCGTGAATTTCCGACAAACAATGTTCAGCGACCGCCGACTTGCTCGGATACATCAGTCGAGTGTGCCTCTGGTGTTCACGGCATCGAACCTCGACGGTACGCATCGTCTGACCAATATACGACTTGCCACATTGACACGGAATCTGGTACACGCCGGCCTTCCTCAAACCCAGGTCATCTTTGGCGCTCCCCACCAGTGCACGAGTTTTATTTGGAGAACAAAACACAGTTCCGACCCGGTGTGTCTTCAGAATGCGGGGGATTTTCCCCGAGAGTGCGCCTGTGTATGGAATACATGCAGTGCCTACCTCCTCCCTCGTGACTTCATCCATCTCAACAGGTTGTGCTGCAGTGGTTGGGCGGAGAGCACGTTGAATCTGCCACTCTGAGTACCCATTTTTTCGAAATACAGTTCTCAGATGTTCCAATTCCTGGGGTAGACTCTCTGCGTCAGAGATAGTGCGCGCCCTATGTACTAGAGTTTTAAGTTCCCCATTCCTCTGTGAAGGGTGGTGGCAGCTGTCTGCGTGCAAATACAGATCAGTGTGCGTAGTCTTCCGATACACCCTATGACCTAGGGTGCCGTCAGCCCTTCTCTTGACCAAGACGTCAAGGAAAGGTAATTTACCCTCCGTTTCAGTCTCCATAGTGAATTTGATGTTGGGGTGTATGGAGTTTAGACGTGTAAGGAAGTCAAGCAGTTTATCCATACCATGTGGCCAGATGACGAACGTGTCGTCCACGTAACGGTAAAAGCAAGTAGGTTTCCATACGGATGACGACAGGGCTTCCTCCTCGAAGTTCTCCATGTACATGAAGTCACGAGGGAGGAGGTAGGCACTGCATTTATTCCATACACAGGCGCACTCTCGGGGAAAACCGCCCGCATTCTGAAGAACAACGGGTCGGAACTGTGTTTTGTCCTCCAAATAAAACTCGTGCACTGGTGGGGAGCGCCAAAGATGACCTGGGTTTGAGGAAGGCCGGCGTGTACCAGATTTCGTGTCAATGTGGCAAGTCGTATATTGGTCAGACGATGCGTACCGTCGAGGATCGATGCCGTGAACACCAGAGGCACACCACCAGAGGCACACTCGACTGATGTATCCGAGCAAGTCGGCGGTCGCTGAACATTGTTTGTCGGAAATTCACGCCATGGAGTATGACCGCACGAGGATTCTGGTACAGACGTCGAGATACTGGGACAGCGTTGTTAGAGAGGCCATCGAAATTCGCACCAATGACGACGTCATAAACCGTGACTGTGGCTATAATCTTAGCAAGGCTTGGGAACCAGCGATCGGGTTAATCAAGAGTAAATCGAGCAAACGTATAGTTGTGACGGCCACGGCGGACAGAGCCATCACACCGACGTCATCTCAGACGCCGTCGCAATCTGTTCCACCGCGTGACCGTGGCGCGGGGCGCGGACGGTGGAGGGAGCGCGCCGCGGGCGGAGGGTATTTAAATCGGCCACCGCCGCGACGGACCCAGTTCCCTCTGAGCAGCCATAGCGTACGGATCTCCGTGCCGGCACGTTCACAGGAGCTCAGTCCGTCAGTTCACCTGATGATGGCGACATGTATGATCGCCGAAACATTGTGCCCGTTGGACACTATAGACCGGCAGCATACCCGTGGATTTTTTGATTATCAAATACGCCGGGAGAAACTCAAGAACCACAGGCTCAATACTTCATGCGTAGCTGCGAGCAAGCCACCATTACGCCGGACCTCCACATAAATGGTGATGGAATTCAGCCGCATCCTGATATCAGAAAAAAATTTGAGACTCGCGTTTCTTCTGGCTTATAGTTTAACGGAATACAGCCGGATGGTATTTACACAGTAGCACACACAGCCACTTTCAAGGTGATAGTACTGCATGTAAGTGTTGTGCAAGGGAATTTAAAACCTCTGTTTTCTGAGGAAATCCTTAATGAGAATACACTCTTACACTGCAAACACTAGCCCCATCATAAAGCAAAGGTGAACGAAGACGTAAGTTATTGATAGCAGCATCTACATCTACATGGATACTCTGCAAATCACATTTAAGTGCCTGGCAGAGGGTTCATCGAACCACCCTAACAATTCTCTATTATTTCAATCTTGTATAGCTCGCGGAAAGATTGAACACCTATATCTTTCCGTACGAGCTCTGATATCCTTTATTATATCGTGGTGATCGTTTCTCTCTATATAGGTCGGTGTCAACAAAACATTTTCGCAATCGGAGGAGGAAGTTGGTGATTGGAATTTCGTGAGAAGATTCCGCCGCAACGAAAAACGCCTCGCTTTTAACAATTTCCAGCCCAAATCCAGAATCATTTCTGTGACACTCTGCCCCATATTTGTCGATTATACAAAACGTTCTGCCTTTCTTTGAACTTTTTCAATGTACTCCGTCAGTCCTATCTGGTAAGGATCCCACACCGCGCAGCAGTACTCTAAAAGAGGACGGATAAGCGTAATACAGGCAGTTTCCTTAGTAGGTCTGTTACATTTTCTAAGTGTCCTGCCAATAAAACGCAGTCTTTGGTTAGCTATCCCCACAACATTTTCTATGTCTTCCTTCCAATTTAAGTTGTTCGTAATTGTAATACCTAGGTATTTAGTTGAATTTACGGCTTTAAGATTAGACTGATTTATCGTGTAATCCAAGTTTAACGAGTTCCTTTTAACACCCATGTGGATGACCTCACACTTTCCGTTATTTAGGGTCAACTGCCAATTTCTCACCATTCAGATATTTTTCTAAATCGTTTTGCTGTTTGTTTTGGTCTTCTGATTACTTTATTAGTCGATAAACGACAGCGTCATCTGCAAACAACCGAAGATGGCTGCTCAGATACTCTCCCGAATCGTTTATATAGATAAGGAACAGCAAAGGGCCTGTAACACCAACTTGGCAAACGACAGAAATCACTTCTGTTTTACTCGATGACTTTCCGTCGATTGCTACGAACTGTGACCTCTCTGACAGAAAATCACAAATCCTGTCACGTAACTGGGACGATATTCCATAAGCACGCAATTTCACTACGAGCCGCTTGTGTGGACCAGTGTCAAAAGCCTTCCGGAAATCTAGAAATACTGGATCGATCCGAAATCCCTTGTGAATAGCACTCAACACTTCATGTGAATAAAGAGCTAGTTGTGTTTCACAGGGACGATGTTTTCTAAACCCATGTTGACTGTCTGTCAGAAGACAGTTTTCTTCGAGGTAATTCATAATGTTCGAATACAATATACGTTCTAAAATCCTGCTACGTATCGACGTTAACGATATGTGCTTGTAATTTAGTGGATTACTCCTACTACCTTTCTTGAATGTTGGTGTGACCTGTGAAACTTTCCTTTCTTTATGTACGGATCTTTCGTCGAGTGAACGGTTGTATATGATTGTTAAGTATGGAGCTAATGCATCAGCATACTCCAAAAGGAATCTAACTGGTATTCAGTCTGGACTAGAAGACTTGCTTTTATTAAGTGATTTAAGTTGCTTCACTACTCCGAAGACATTTACTTCTACGTTACTCATGTCGGCAGCTGTTCTCGGTTCGAATTCTCGAATATTTACTTCGTCTTCTTTTGTGAAGGCGTTTAGGAAGGCTGTGTTTAGTAAACCTGCTTTGGCAGTACTGTCTTCTATTGTATATCCATTGCCACTGCGCAGAGAAGGCATTGATTGTTTCTTGTCGCTAACGTACCTCACATACGACCAGAATCTCTTTGGATTTTCTGCCAGGTTTCGAGACAACGTTTCGTTGTGGAAACTGTTATAGGCATCTTTCATTGAAGTCCGCGCAAAATTTCGAGCTTCTGTAAAACATCGCCAATCTTGAGGATTTTGCGTTTGTTTAAATTTGGCATGTTTGTTTAGTTGTATCTGCAACAGTGTTCTAACCCGGTTTGTGTATCAAGGAGGATCAGCTCCGTCGTTAGTTAATTTATTTGGTATAAATCTCTCAATTGCTTCCGGTACTATGTCTTTGAATTTAAGCCATGTCTGGTCTACACTTATATTAATAATTTGGAATGAGTGGAGATTACCTCTCAGGAAGACGTCAAGTGAATTTTTATCTACTTTTTTGAATAGGTATATTCGCTTATTTTTCGAGGGTTTGGGGATTACAGTATTCAATCTCGCTGCGACAACCATGTGTTCACTAATCCCTGAATCGGTTTTTATGCTCGTTACTAATTCAGGATTATTTGTTGCTAAGGGGTCAAGTGTGTTTTCACAACAGTTTATTATTCACGTGGGCTCTTGAACTAAGTGCTCGAAATAATTTTCAGAGAATGCGTTTAGCACAATTTCGGATGATATTTTATGCGGACTTCTGGAATTAAACATGTATTTTCGCCAACGTCTCGATGGTAAATTAAAGTCACTACCAACTATTATCGTATGAGTCAGGTACGTGTTTAAAATCAAACTCAAGTTTTCTTTGAACCTTTCGGCAACTGTATCATCTGAATTGGGGGGTCGGTGAATGGATCCAATTATTATTTCATTCCGGTTGCCAACAATGACCTCTGCCCACACTAACTCACAAGAAGTATCTACTTCAATTTTGCGACAAGTTAAACTACTTCTGTCAGCAACAAACACTCCACCACCAACCGTGTTTAGCCTATCATTTCGGCACTCCGTTAGGTTCTTCGCAAAAATTTCGGCTGAGCCTGTATCCAGCTTTAGCCAGCTTTCAGTGCCTATAACGATTTGAGGATCAGTGCTTTCTATTAGCGCTTGGAGTTCTGGTACTTTCCCAACACAGCTACGACAATGTACACCTGTTATACTAATGGTTCCTGTATCTACGTTGTTCCTGTGTTCAGCCTGCACCCTTTGTGACTGAAGCCCTTCTTGTGTTTTCCCGAGACCTTGGCGCAAGTCGAGGAATCTGCAGCCTACAAGGTCGCAGAACCGTCTGAGCCTCTGATTCAGACCCTCCACTCGGCTCTGTACCAGAGGTCCGCAATTGGTCCTGTCGACTATGCTGCAAATGGTCAGCTATGCTTTCATCTTGCTAGCAAGACTGGCAGCCTTTACCACTTCTGTTAGCTGCTCGAAACTAGAGAGAATCTCTTTTGATCCAAAGTGACACACAGCATTGGTACCGATGTGAGCAACCACCTGCAGTTGCCTGCACCCTGTGCTCTTCATGGCATCTGGGAGGACCCTTCTCACATCTGGAATGACTCCACCCGGTATGCACCCGGAGTGCACATTGGTTTTCTTACCCTTCTTATCAGCGACGTCCCTAAGGGGCCCCATAAAGCGCCTAACTTTGGAGCTCCAATCTACCAATAATCCCACCCTCTGAAACAGGACAGGCGATAGTACCTTGTTCAGCGAAAGTGTCAGCCATAGACAGCACCTGGAACCTGTTTGTCAGACAAACCAGGGAGACCTTACCTGCAGCTGCCTGGGAAGTCTTTCGCCACCTGGTTCGCCCTGGGGCGACCTCCCACTCGACCACAGGTGAGAGGTCAGCCTCAGTGCTAGCAGTAACTGGGTGGCCACCGGCGAGGACTGATCGGAGGACTTGGACGTTGGTCCCCACGGCCGGCCCTCAACTGTGGTGCCCATCCACTGCAGCCTCAAGCCATCATAGCCTGAAGGTGAGAGCGAAGTGTCACCAACTCGGTTCGCATCCACACACAACAATTGCAGTCCCTGTCCATACTAAAGACCGTGGAAAACTAAACTATTCAGATAAACGGACTATCGGCACTTGCTGCGTAACTCTACTGTAGACCCTGACGAAAACGCACGAACTGTGTCTAGTAATATTCAAAAACCTTACTACCGAAGGACTCAGGTGAAACTAAATAATTTGCCCCTGATAAAGAACTTGCAATATGTCATAAAATCGGTTTACTTTCTGACGCAAACGAAAACGCGAGAACTGTGGCTATTAAATATTAAATTTGCACGCAGAAACTCAAGAAACTAAACTATTAAAGCATAGAGATATAATAAAATTCGCTTCTGATTAGGAACTCGTAAATGTCACAAAAGCGGTTTACTTCCCTGTTGCTGCGCCTGTCTCGGTCGGTTACTGCTGCATGGTGCTGAGCAGAATTAATAATAAATGGTTCAGGAAGCATAAACTCTGTCCCTCTGTTCTTAGAACCACCGTCCCAATAGCTGGAAGCGCATGCCAGAATATCCATATTCCATAGGATGGCTATCGCCAAGACAATATTCTGCAGTGATTCATTTGCTTGGCTTATGCCCACTACACCGCTCCTCCACAGTACTGGTAGTCTAACCAACATATGACTCGCCACAACTGTATGGAATATGTAGACATCTGCCTTACGCAAAGCAAGAGCAGTCTTTGTGGAACCCAAAAGGGTCCTGATATTAGATGGTGGCCGAAAGACACACTTAACCTCATATTTCTGAAAAATACAACGAATCCTATTACAAATGCTCCCTGCATAGGGCAAAATTGTCATAGATGTCACCTCGGCGTTATCATGACTCACCGGATGCACAGTTGATCGATGGTGCAACGCACTTCTAATCTCTGTTTAACTATAACCATTGTGACGAAAGGTGACTTTCGGAAGTGGTAGCTGAGCTAAATCTGTCTTTTGCTATAACGTTCCCGACGAAAGGTGGCTTCAACTTGGGCTAACTCAGCGGACAAACTCTCAGGGTCCGAGATGACATGGGCCCTGTTCATCTTAGCTCATATATTGGTCAGATGGTCAGAGCTACGGAGGACTGGTGTACTGGGCAGAAGTGGCATACACGTATACAACAGCCGAACAAATCCGCCATTGCAGAACATCGTCTTAGCACCGGTCATGCTGCGGAATATAACAACACGGAGTTTCTAGCATGCACTTCCAGCTGTTTGGATGGTGTTGCTGAAGATGCCCTTCACATTAAACTAGTAAGTAATCTTCAGAATGCAGATGGTGATTTTTGTTAAAATTCTGCATGATATGCTGCTCTCTTTCTCCATCTCTCTCTCTCGTCGAACAACAGACAGAGTTTATGCTCCTTCACCCACTGATTATTAATTTCACTATCGATAACTGCTGACGTTGGTCATCCTCGGTTTGTGATGGCGCTAGTGTTTACAGTGTGTTCTTTTTACGGATTTTCTCTGAAAACCCAGGTTTCCAATTGGCTCGTAAGTTGTTATTCTTCAGGCTTTCCCGGCGATCTGCTGACATTTTGTAAAAACGGGACTTTGGCCGGATGTTGGCATCGTTCTCGCACGATATTTCGACGGTGTTACTCTCTGTCTTCTTCAGTTGCTACCTGAGAAAGGCCCTTGGGTGGATCGAGTCCATTATTTGCACCTGTAAGGTGCTGGGCGCACCCTAGTCGGTCCGCTCCGCATTGGGTGTTCCCTCCGCGGTCTGCGCCCGCCAGACGCGGCTCCCATGTCCCTGTCTGGTCGCTGGTGTTCCCACTGCCGTCCGCGCCCGGTTCGGAAGCTCTCTGGGGTCGCAGTCGTCATCTGTAGTGTCTGGTGCTCTGTATCCTGCCTGTTTCCTTGGTCTCCTCTTTCTTGCTTGGCGATTCGTAACAAGTCCGCGCCACGTCGAGTGTTTCGTTCGCGGTCCGCACCCGCCACGCCCGGCTCTCATGGTCCTCAGACACCACAGAAGAAGATTGCGACCCCAGAGAGCGGCCGAGCCGGGCGCGGACGGTAGTGGGAACACCAGCGACCAGACAGGACTAAGGTAGCCGGACCCCTAACTATTGTTGCAATCCACCGGCTCCACAAGACGAGATAGAGGCGGGAGGCATTGCTGCTCTAAGGCAAATTGAAGGCAAACTCATAATAGGAGGAGACTGCAATGCCAAATACCCCGATTGGAACTCTAAAGTAACCTCCAGAGCAGGCGCCAAACTGCAGCAACTAGTGCGCAACCACCACTTCGGAACATGGGGTCTAGTCGAGCCCATACATTTTCCAAAAACTGGAGGTAGGCCTGAAGTGTTAGACATAGCAGTCACTAGGAGGATCACGGTCTTTGTGGCCGTGAGAGGTAGCAGAAGCCCCGTCTGATATTTCTATCTTACTCTGAGTAATTCGATTTTCCTCTCTAATTGCATGTGGTGAAAAGTTGCTATCCCTTCACACGCGGACTTCCCACTCAGTGTCTCTCGTTACCTGGGTGGTCCAGTGACAGGCTGGCTCTGTGGATCTTGAAAAGGTTAAGCCGATGGGTGTGAGGGAGTCGAGTGAATGCTTTCCAGATGCCGACATTGTCATAATAGCGGTGTAGACACGCCCGCAGGGGCCTGAAGGAGCGGCTGGGCTAGAGATTCCGTTACTTCGCAGAAACTTAGCGAAAACACTTTCTGGCAGGCTACCAGCGAGGCATGGGAATGGCTTGTGTTCCCATGCAGTCTTGGCGGGCAAATTCCCGCGTTTTCTGCAAAATCGTAGCTGTGATTGGCTTGCTCAGGGCATAGCTCCGTGACGTAGCAAAATCGGCGCAGAAATTGGCGCCAAGAATCTCCATTGGTGGAATGGTAGTGCTTTGGCAATAGAGTGGAATTTTTCGCCGGTTTTCGAGTTGCTGATTGGAACGTTTAACCACGACCACTGTCGTGGGGGCGGGAAAGTTCTGTGTTCAGTTTGTACAGGTGCTCTTGAGGTAGTCAGCTCTCGCCTTTCGGTCGGAGTAGGTTACAAGACTGAGCTCTCGCTGCTCTGGACAGCCTGCCTTCCGTTGGCTGTCTAATATACTTCTATTTAATTGTAACTGTTTGACGAAGTTGCTGAAGTTTCGACTTTAACGTAACTTTTGAAGTACAGTTGGCAATTGAGCGTTCTGTGTACAAGAGGCCTATGATGTCTGTCTTGAACAGTTTTGGCTAAAGTTGACTGTATCGGAGTTACTGTGTGACTTCGCTTGTTAAAATCAATCACTGTACCGTCAGTGATTGTGTGGCGAGCCTTCTTCGTCTCCCTCAGAGGCGCATTCCTATTGGTAGGAAGTCTCTAGTCTGGAACAACCAGGCCAGGACAATTTGTTTCGGGCTATACTCACGACATTATCACCACGACGGGACGTTGAAGCAACCAGCCATCGCCTCCGGTACGCCAGATCGTGTCCGTGCAGTTAAGAAGACAGCTTGGTAATGTACGTCTGCAGCACCGGCAAAGCAGGCAATTTTGCTAGGTGATAATCAGAGCTCAGCAGAGCGTGCCTGTTTGTTTTTTCTAACTTTGTTCTGTCTTGGGTGTTCATTGTCTGAGTTCTCACTAATGTAGCAGCAATTAATGTTGGGTTGGCTGTGTGTCTCTCTTAAGACTTGAGTTGCAAGGAATTGGCTCCACATACCACTTCGTCATAAATGTCACAATCTAGTTTAGGGACAACTTCACCTTCACAGCATTTATCTGAGTATCCAATTTGAGCCAATTTGATGTATTGTAAATGTTTCATGTGTTTTTGTTTATTATTTTGAGTTATAATAAGTCATAATGTTATTTTGGACAGAACTTTCATTCTGTTAATCGGTAGAGCAACCCTATCATTTCTCACTACTTTGATGAAACTTTCCTTTATTTAACTTATTTATCAAATGAAATTATTGCAGGTCCAAACTCCACTTGCAGGGTCGATTACAGTCAGTTCGCGTTTCTTTTTAATCCACGTGCAACAGCAAAAATCAGAGTTAGAATAGGGGGGGGGGGGCTTAGAGCATCATTTACATATGTAGATTCTAGTAGAATTTAGTGTTAAATACACTGCTAGCCCCGGCACCTCGCAGCTGCAACCACAATCATCAGAATGTCATCCGACCACGACCCAGTGAATCTAAAGGTCGATGTGGGAGAATGGGTAGTACTCCCACGGTACCAGACGTCTCACAAACTAAAAACTGGGAGCGAGGTCGAGAAACTGTCGGCTCTGATATAGCTCGCGCTCTGCCGCCTGCTACCGAAACAATGGAACAAGCGCTACAAGACCTAACAGGTACCATCTTGCAGGCAGCACTTGCTAGCTCTAATTCGACATAAGAACAGAGTGGCAAAAGAGTGGAAGAAATCAGGCCATCATGAGGCTGCTCAATCGTCTACAGAAAGAGGTGAAGGTAGTGCTCAATGAGCACAGACACCAGCAATGGCGAAACCGTCTCACAGCTCTCAAAGTACACGATGACACATTATGACAAGCAACCAATCAATTCACAAAAAGACGCGCTAGGATACTGTCACTGCACGTCGAGCGGGGTCTGGTATACAACCATGCTGAAAAGGCCAACGCCCTCGCCGACTCCTTCGAGAAGCACTTTCAAGCAGCAGCACCCCAGGATGAAGAACATGTAGTCCGTCGTAACTGGCTGCCTTCCTCAACGCTGAGGAGGACCCAGAGGACGAACCCACACTTTTCGCCCTAAGGACATGGCAATAGTAATTAGGTCCCTCCCCACAAAAAAAGTGGCCAGGACATGACAGTGTCACCAATCAGTTAGTTAAAAAATTGGTTCAAATCGTTCTGAGCACTATGGGACTTAAAATCTGAGGTCATTAGTCCCCTAGACCTTAGAACTACTTAAACCTAACTAACCTAAGGACATCATACACATCCATGCCCGAGGCAGGATTCGAACCTGCGCGGTCGCGCAGAGTGGTTGAAGCAGCCACAGAGGGCTTCAACCACAAAGGCTACTGCTGGATAGTGCTACTAGATGTAGCCAAAGCCTTCGACTCAGCAGTGTAGCATAGAGGGTTACTCCACAAATTGTACATACAAGGATTCCTTGGGAGCATAGTTAAGCAGAACAAAACCTATATCACGGATAGGACTTTCTCTGTCAAAGTAGAAACCGCCAACTCCACCAAAAGGCGTATCCGTGCTGGGAAGCCACAGGGATTGGTCCTGGGACCCTTTTGTACAGTCTGTACAGTGCAGACACACCAACGGCTCCCCTGGTGCGCACCACACAGTATGCAGGTGACTCAGCCTTCTACACACGAAATGCAAACAAGGACCTGGTGATCCATAGGCTATAAAGGGCTTTAGATGACACAGAAGCTTTGGCCCGTCTCTGGCTCATTACCATCAACTCTGAAAAGACACAGGCTATGCTGATCACCTGGAGGCTTGGAAGGCGCGGACCTCCTCAACGCCCCCTTCCCTCCACCTTCACCTAAACGGAACCCAACTCCCCTGGCGCAGAACCGCCAAGTACCTTGGTGTAACCTTGGATTCTCGTTGGGAACCCCACGTAGACGAGATCCACAGGAAGGTCTCCCAGAATGTCCATCCTATACCCAATCCTCAACCAGCTCCCTTTCCTGCTCTGTAAGTGTGAATGTGTATCAGGTCCTGATACGGACAGTAATGGAATACGCAGCGAAGCAGGACCTGGAAAAACTCCAGAGGCTGCAGAACTGAGCCCTCAGGAAGGCACTGCATCTACCCCTCGGATTCCCTACCCATGATCTGCACGCCGCAACTGAAATCCCATTCCTGAAAGAGCGTTTCCAAGACCTGGCAAGGGCCGTCTATGAAGGCTGTTCCAGATCAGGAAACGTCCTCATCCACTCGCTAAGTCGGTATGACATGTTCCGCGACAAGCACAAACGCCCAATGTCGATCTTTGACAACTAAGTCGAAGAGCAAATCCATATACCGAATCCCTAATTCTCCTCTCTCCCCCATAATATGAATTATGTCTCTATCTTCAGGCAAGTACCAGACACACACAGAACAATCATCACATTAGGCAGACACACAAAAATTACAGAAGTAACCACACACACAAGTAAACACTTGGAGTAAATGCCTAAAGGCTGAAAACTCTCCCACACACTTCGGAAAGTATTAGATGAGAGTGAATGAGTGCCCAAGGACCATTCTTGGGTAGCACCTGAAGAAGACAGCGAGTAACGCCGTCGAAATATCGTGCGAGAACGATGCTAACATCCGGCTTGTAGGTTATTTGAACAAAGAACATTGTTTCCTTCTACTGCTTTGTGGCTCCCAGTTACCGGCAGTGTTATCACTACGGCGTTCTTATATTTCAGTGCAGATGTGCATTACATCATATTCGAGGACACACATGGACTGCAGCACATCCATTAATTATGCATATTATTCTGCCGATAGTCTGCAGAACTGCCCACTATAGTGGAAGGTCTACCTATACGTTCCAGCAGCCGCAGTGCAGTTATCCGTAGAGTAATATTCACACTGCTGCTGCTGTGCAATATTGCTGACCGCCTGGCCACACACGGCAGTTAACCAGTGCCGGCTGCCCGCTGGGCACGGCAGTTAGTGCTGAGAGCTGGCTGTGACTCACTGCACTTACAAGGGAACCTCCCCATCGCACTCCCCTCAGATTCAGTTATCAAACTGAGTATTACATAGGCAACATCAAGGACACTGTGAGCTTAGGAGTGCCCTGGTCCCGTGGTTTGCGTGAGCAGCTGTGGAACGAGAGGTCCTCGGTTCAAGTCTTACCTCGAGTGAAAATTTTATTTTCGCAAAGTTATGATCTGTCCGTTCGTTCATTGACGTCTCTGTTCACTGTAATAAGTTTAGTGTCTGTCTTTTGCGACCGCACCGCAAGACCGTGCAATTAGTAGACGAAAGGACGTGCCTCTCCAATGGGAACCGAAAACGTTTGATCGCAAGGTCATAGGTAAAACGATTCCTCCACAGGAAAACACGTCTGATATATTCTATACGACACTGGTGACGGCATGTGCTTCACATGACAGGAATATGTTGTCGACCCACCTAACTTGTACAGTTGGCGAATGGGTAAAAAGATTCTTCTACCCTGCTCGATTTAGGTTTTCTTGTGGATGTGATAATCACTCCCAAAAAGTGATGAAAAGATTACGGACGGACAGATAATAATTGTCTGAAAATAAAAAATTAAACTTTCGACTCGAGGGAAGACTTGAACCAACAACCTCTCGCTCCACAGTTGCTCACGCTAATCACGGGACCACGGGGCTCCTCAACTCTCACCTCCATAGATGTTGCCTATCTTGCCGATGGACTACTCAGTTTGTATATTTTGCTTATTATATTCATAGATCCACACAACTTCTTCCTGTTTTCTCGATTAATCTGTGTTCCGTTTTTCAAGGCCTATCCACTGTGCCAACTTATAACTAAATCTGAGAGGGGTGCGATGGGGAGGTTCCCTTGTTAGTATACAGCTGTACATAGAAAGGGTCGTGACAGACGCCTCAGTGATAATCAAAGTCCAATAAAGAAGTCTGTCGTTAGGATCATAGCTTTGGGGTGACGTCGCCATTCCTTCATACTGCAATCTGTCGTCATTCCACCGCTTTCCGTAATAATTGCTGCTTAACGAGGAAGCTGTCAATTGAGTCTTGGCACTCTGTACTATAGTAACCAATTTGGGCGAAATTTTCCACACTCATCACAAAAGTCTTGCACATTATGAACAATGTTTGCTGTTTGACGTGCCATTAGGGAATGTCTCTGGTATAAAGAGCACTGCCACATTTGTACTAATCGATGTAAAACTGCTGTGAGAGGCGAGTAATTAATAACACAATCATGCAATATTAATGCATATGCCATGGTGTTTGGAGGAAAATTATCTCATGATTCATATTCAATACGGATATCTATAGGGTAGCCTTAGTACTCTCGCTTTGCTTCAAGCAGTCAGTCATAGCAACTAGTGCTAATTCTTCAAAATTCTATGGGATGCACATACTTCCAGTTTCATCTCCCTCATAGTAGGAAGAGCAAAATCTCAAGTATATATTGTACAGTAGATGGATACTGTCATTGTTCCGGTTAAGTTATGAATTATAGGACGGCTAGTATACCGAATTCAGGAACATTTTGGTTTTTGTTGTTTTATCGTTGTTGAATACAGTGGAATCCTGTCACGTTCCCTCTCTTATCAGTCTGCAGTCCCAGACTAATGAATTAAGGTGTTTATGACCGAACAGATGTCTTAATCGACAAGCTACGACTTGAAGTCGTCTGTAGAACAGGATACTTGTAGAGTTCCCATGAACAGAAAGTTAATGAGAGTTGAATTCTATAATTTAGTCCACATAAAAGTTTCAGACGATTCTCATCTTTTACGGCTATGTGGTCCCTTTCCACACTAATTTATCCAAAATCTACTACTTCCGTTTCTCGAATATGCATTATTGGCACTTGAAATGAGAAGCATTCATAATTCCGAGTTTATTAACTTCAAAGAATGCCATAAACCTTTTCAGAGGTATGCACACACTAAAATAATTACTTATAGATATATCAATGAAACACCCTCCATTTTGTACAACTTTTAAATCGAAATCTGAAGTGAATACTCTGAGTGTTGATGTGGTTCCCATGTTTCTTCTGTGGTCGACTCTGATGCCATTAAGTTCACATTGTATTTCTCGAAACAGAAAAGTGAACCCATTATGTGTAAGTTCCTATTGGAGTAACTCTGTTATTCTTCATGATTATGCTTTCCAAGTACAGGAAACTGCCACATGTAATTTTTAAATGTTGGAGCTGAATCAAAATTATTATCAAGTCGTTATTATAGTACATTTCCTCCCAAGCATAGGAACCAGCTGCTCAGAATTTTTAAATACTCTAGATACTGAATCAGAATTCTTTCCTCATCGTTATTATATAATGCCTCCAAGGAAAAAGGTTCATGTGAGATATATTCCTGAAGAACAATTTATTCATGATATTGAACTGGAGGTGTTATTTCAAGTGATGTCATTGTGAATTTTCAATCGTATCAGTTTGAAGTACTTGCAATTCTAACTTATTATTACGATGTCCTTCAGCTGCAGAGTGCAGCACTGACTGGAGTATGGATTGGTTTTATACTTTACTGCCATAATGCTACTGCTTCGAAAGAAGATGTACCACAATTTACTCTTCCAAAATCAACCAGATTCCTATCCTGATCAACAATGTTGTTCTCGATATGGTCTGATGTCTGAACAGTCACTAGAAGGTCTAATGGATTCAACTAGTTTATATCCTAGTCTCACTGAGGGAAAAAACCATTAACATATGTATCATGTGACTGTTGAAGTATAACAAAGTTTGTGCTAACAGAAGGCTGTCCAACGGTTAATACAAACAGTAAATTTTATTGCTACTATTAGCCAAAGCTTGCCTTCCACAGAAACAAAGTATTGATCCTGTTGAGACTTCTCAGCTAAAGTCTATCAAATATTTTGCAGTTTTGTCTCTGTTTTCAACATATTAACGTCTGAATGTACGTCAAATCTGTTTACAGATAGTTATAACTCCATTTAGATCGTCAGTGTCATACGACACGGGAGGAACCTTAAGAACTTTGCCGTTCCTAGATGTAGTTTATTGTTTACCTTGGTGATGTCTGGAATTCTGTTATAACATTCCAAACCGATGAGTGCAATACTCCATTCAGCCTCGCTTCGGTCTACTGGGGGGGGGGGGGGGGGGGCGGGGGGGGGGAAGTAATTTGTAATTAATGCAGACGAGTAGTCTTTTAAGGTCAGAATGTACAACATCATAGCTAAATCTCAACTGAGGTTGTGTGTGCATGGTGCTTGTCGTTATGATTTTGTCCAGAAAAGTATGGGACATAAATGACTAAAGAGGTATGAATCAAAGTGTTGGTACTAGCGAAAATTGAACAACACAGGGCAATTGGTGAAGTATAGATGGAATTCTTCCTGTGGGCTTATATCCCTTATGAGTCAGATTGAAATACGTTATTCTGTTTTCTTTTAACTTACACCGCCCAGTCCTACGTTCTTTGTCAAAGTATTCCGCATCAACATACTGCGACATCTTTGGATTTTGATTTTTTTTGACAAATAATCAGATCAGTATTGTGATGTTAAAAGAGAGTCAAAGTTGCGTATAAGATAGGCTTATTAAGTAGGTGACCATTTTAGCGTTAATATCCATTTTAAACCAAGATGGGTATTTAACTAAAACCAGTCTATTTTATTCGCAACTATGGGTGTCTTTTTGCATCATAATTCAATAAGAGTTGCTGTCCTATAACATCCAGCATGCTGGAAGTCTGCAGATCAGCAATGGTAAGTGGTTTGTCCAGGAGTACAGGTAGGGTACTTTTTAAATTAACATTCCAAGTTCTTTCTCCTTTGGTTTTAAATATAGTCCATTCCCTATTATGCATTATAGGTCCTGCTGTTGCTGCTGACCATTTTGTGAATTCTTCACTGTTTGAGCTGTGGCAGCTGCTACTGATATCGATCCAATTGCTCGTATTCCTACCAAGGCTGGAATTAAAAACAGGATAGTTCCGCCAGATGTTTTAGGTATTTATAGAACCCTTGGTGTTTTAACATGAGTTTTTAAAGACGCTTTTTGCCACTACCAACTCTGACTAGCTACAATTCTTTAAACATCCAAACGTTTCTTCTTCTGTGTGTGATGAGCTGTACCCATAAATAAATTTTTGAAATTTATTTCGCTACCCAATTATGTTTGGTACACATTGTCTTGTCAACAGTGAATGGCTCAATACACTGTCCTATACCAGTGTCCCACCTTCAACCTTTTTTTTCGCCTTATTTGATAAAATTCGATCTGCAGTAATCTGGCAGATTTCCTGGGGGGAGGGTGGGAGGAGGGGTGGGAGGGAGCCGAGTAGGAGTCAGACTTGTATATAAGTCGCCCAGGTGTGTAACATGACATCAGCAGTGTAATCAGACACTGGGTGTCATCTCGAGGTGAGTTCGCTATCTGCGCTAAAACTGGCACTGATAACCTACTCACAATCTATATCATGTGGGTGGTTTTCTGGGTTTTGTGTTGAAAGCTGTTCGGTGTAGGCTCAGTTTGTCTTTCCCAGTCTCCAGTTTCTGTCATGTTTGGTCAACCAAGTTGCCACAGCTCAGTCTGACTAACCAATATTGACTTTTCCACAGCACATCATTCTGTGCCAAAGATTACAGGTTGTCCTTGCTACTGAATAAATTTTTGACATTCTGCTGATATTATAAAATACAGATCTGTCGTTTCGAGACTTTAACTTTTCTGCGAGGTTGTCTGAAATTTTGCCAAAATATGAGATGTGCACCAGATTTGGCAACCAATGACTGGTTCCTGTTCACTGGTATACGTAAGTGGTGTAACGTCTGGCATTTTATTTTTTGTAATATGTCATCAGTTAGGGATTATACGAAGAGCAAAGTTTGATTATAGTTCCGTTTAGAAAGTAGATTTAGATAGTGGAACAGATATGATTCAATGAACTATCGAATGGACATGTACATGTTTGTGGTGGTTTGAGTGTTGGGACCTAGCAATGATTGCCATATCTGTAGCTACGATTTTTATGTAAATATCAAATAAGTGTGTCCTTGTAACTATGTCTATATAAAATTCCAAGAAGTATGTGGAAGAGCCTCCGGTTACAATGCGAACCAAATTTTCATATCTTGCTAGTTTAAATGTTGTAGCAATTTCTAGTGTTACAAGTCCATAAACGTAGCACATCATCCACGTTAAACTATTTAACTCAAGTGCGCGGGGTAGCCGCACTTTCTGAGTCACAGTCCACACGGCTCCAGCCGTCGGAGGTTCGAGTCCTCCCTCGGGTATGGGTGTGTGTGTCGTCATTAGCGTAAGTCAGTTTAAGTTAGATTAAGTAGTGTATAAGCTTAGGGATCAATGACCTCAGTAGTTTGGTCCCATAAGACCTTACCACAAGTTTCCAAATTTTTTAACTCAGTCGCATTTTTTTCTAAGAAAACTTGTTCGTAGCTGTCTCTTAATATACAACTAAAGCAGGTGTCGGTAGCTTGACCATCAGCCTGTATGTTGTATGTGTTGCGGACTGGAAATAATTCTGTTTAGACATACTGGAGTACCGTCGATTGTTTCGTATTATACTAAAGGATTTAGTTTCAGATTGTATATAATTAACAAAGAAGTGAGTATCCTTCAGTTGTGAGTAATAGATTGTGAACAAGATGAGAGAAATGTCCGTCGATTAATATTTGGATAAGATGAGTAGCGGAAGGTCGGTAGATTTGTGAAAAAGATCTGTTAATATTTTTACATGCTCATCATTTGTAAATGGGCTAGTGGCGTCAAAAGTTAGTAGTCTCTAATTGGGTGGGACTTGTGTATCTTTAATTTTGCCAAAAAGAGCAGTGGAGTTTTTGATATTAAAGAGCCACCGGATTTTCAAAATAGGTTTATTTTTCTGCCTCTCGATCGCCGTTTTTGTTTCAAAATTACCAGTTTCGGGCAATGTTGTCCATCTCCAGATCATAAGTCATAGACACGGAATAATCTGTCGCAATGGAATTATCAGTACACTGTTCACTGTTACAGAGAAAACGGTCGTTGGTTGCTTTGTATCTATGACCTACTTGTAGAAGTTGGGTGACATTGTCCGAAATCGATATATGACTTAAAAAAACAGCGATCGAAGGACAGAAAAAAGAAATATATTTTGTATAAATAAGGACCATGGCTAACCCTCTTGTGACGAATGTGTCCTGTTATGATATACATCAAGTTTTTCTTTTATTGATGTAATCTTAGCTTTATTACTAGTAAATAACAAGAAGAAGAAAAGGATAAGTCTGTTGGCCGTTGTGCGATGCCATCTTTATGTCATTTATGTAAGACGTATAGTCTAGGAACCACAGGATTCATATTAACAAGCATACCTCTGGTAACTTCTGATATAATACTTCTACATGATTTTATGGTGGGTTTTATTTGATCATTGAAAACTGCAGTTGGATATTTGTATAGATGTTGAAAGTCATAGCTCTCATGGAATGAGTTAACATTGATAACGTAATCACTTTTATTCAGTGAAACTAAACTGTGGTATTTGTTGTATTTTGTAGCGATGACATTGGAGGAAATTGTTTTCTTCTTAAATAAATACAGTTTTGTGGAACATGTGAGTCGTTTTTGTGTAGCTCAGATGGTAGAGCACTTGCTCATGACAGGCAAAGGTCCCCAGGCTGTGGCTAAGCCATGTCTCCCGCAATATTCTTTCTTCCAGGAGCTCTGCGAAGTTCGCAGAAGAGCTTATGTGAAGTTTGGAAGGTAGGAAACGAGGTACTGGCAGAATTGAAGCTGTGAGGAAAGGTCGTGAGTCATGGTTGGATAGCTCAGGTGGTAGAGCACTTGCCCGCGAAAGGCAAAGGTCCTGAGTTCGAGTCTCGGCCTAACACAGTTTTAATCTGCCAGGAAGTTCCATATCAGTGCACACTCAGCTGCAGAGTGGAAATTGCATTCTGATTTAATCCTCCAGACTGTGGCAAAGCCATGTCTCCGCAATATCCTTTTCTGTAGGGGTGCTAGTTCTGCAAGTTGTACAGGAGAGCTTCTGTGAAGTCTGGAAGGCAGGAGACGACGTACTGGCGGAACTGAAGCTGTGAAGTTGGGTCGTGAGTCGTGCTTGGGTAGGTTAGGTGGCAGAGCCGTTGCTCGCGAAAGGCAAAGGTCCCGACTTTGAGCCTCGGTCTGGCACACAGTTGTAATCTCCCAGGAAGTTTCATGTAAAAGTGTTTTCTATTTAATGTATGTAGGAGAATATCGTTTATTGTGCTTATTATCAGCTAATTTTAATTGTAAGTAAGCAACGATCCTAAATGCAGTGCAACAGGAAGTAGTTCATACTCCCAGTCGATCTTCCTCGATTTTACCTTTAAAATATTATTTTAATGCAGCTTCATATATATATGGACACAGACACCCAGCCAAAATTGCAGTTATCATCGTGCATGAGCATGAACTCTCATCAAATGATTTAATTTTCCTCTTACAGCAAGAAAACAATTACATCCTAACTATTGGAAGAGCCCATCGTCAGAAGTGAGAATGGCTTACAATCTACCTCGACAATATTGTCCTAGGACCGTTACTATTATAAAAATATGAATGATTTGACAGAAAACGATTCCAGTACTTGCAGATCACAATGGTACAAAATTGTTGCAAAATGTAGGAAGAATTGAAGATGATTACTGAGTGATGGAAAGACCAGCAGCTGATTCTAATGTGTTCTAATACATGCAATAAATTTATTAAAAAAACTAAAAGTACTTGCAATAGTAGTTATTTTCACATGATATTGGCCACAGACTACCATGTTTCCAAATTTCCCACGCTCCTATGTCCATCATTTTGTAATCTTTCTGTAATTTACTACAGCAGTTCTGATTCTTATATGCAGTCATTTTAGCAAATACATAGCTGTATTACGGTGTGTGGCGACCGCTCTCGCAGAGCAGAGATAGGAAGTTTCGTTTTGCCATTTTTATGTCTATTTTAATCTATCATTCAGCTTCTTTTATTATAATCTCTGTATGTCGGTCTAAGTTTAAGCTAACATGACTTAGTCAGGAAAGTGTACTTCCTATAACTGAAGCAATTTCTTACAAAGCAATTGTTCTTGGGGACCCATTGTACACGATTAAGTGGCACACAGCACATTCTCATGGACGTTTACGTACACCTATCATCACAAAAAACGGTGAAAATAAAGACGAACAGCTTGTACACACTCGTGTGTTGACACACTTGGGAACAGTGAAGATAAGTTTATTTAATTGAAATTTGAATTTTTCATGAAAGGTACTATTACTCCACAACATAATCTTTGTGTGTGTGTGTGTGTGTGTGTGTGTGTGTGTGTGTGTGTGTGTGTGTGTGTGCGTGCGTGCGCGTCTGTGTGTCTGCTGTGTGTGAGTAGACTGCTGGGGATATGGGAAAGCTGGATTTAAGATGTTAGTACATTGATATTTTTGCATTACTCAAGTATTCTATGAATAAATAAGAATGATGTCTTCGGTTCTGTATATAGCTGTGCTGATGTTACGAAGAGACAAATACAAAAACGTGTCGAATCTAGGATGAATTATTAATCGATACGTGTTCATCAGGCTGAGTAAGGTAATAAGTCAAAAGGAATCAAGTCCAGAATTACTTTCAAAAGAAATGATCTATAACTTCTGCACAATACACAGTGAAGTGCTGGCAGATAAGTAGCAAGAAACATTTATTTTATTTTAATGCTTTCCATTTTTATTTATTCTATTTGAAAACACAATCGTTTATAATTTTAAAACCTGCAGGCGGTACAGAACCGAATAAGGCTGTTAACGAGCAAAAGTCGTATACTTTTAGTATATGAAATAACAAATCTGGACCGCTTACATCAATATAATTACTGTGTATTACGTAAGCGCAGCTTAAGGCTCTTGGTAGTGCCTTCGGACAAGGTACTTTCCTTTGCTTCTGCCGCCAGTCGCATCCAACAAGGATGAGCCTGTTACAGCGAGCTACGTCAAAACTATTCTCCCTGGTGTGCAGGGTATATCAGACAGATAAAACACACTCAAACTTCTACAAGAATGTAACAATGACAATTCCAAAGGCGACAGGTGTGAATATTACCGAAGTATTGGTTTAACATGTCATGACTGCAAAATTCTGGCTCGAGTTACTTACAATTGTGGTCTTCAGTCTGAAGACTGATTTGCTGCCGCTCTCCATTCTGCTCCAACCTGTGCAAACCTTTTCATCTACGAATAACTACTGCAACATACATCCTTCTGAGAACCGCTCATTCCATTCGTCTCTTGTTCTCCCTCTACAATTTAACCCCCACTCTCCCCTCCAACACTAAACTGGCGATCCCTTGATGTCTCAGATATGGAATTCAGTCGAATTAAAACAGTTGTTGCTGAGAGAATTAGGTTATGAAATGAACACTAAAAGTAATTGATGAGCTTTTTGTCATTTGGGGAGGAATATAACTGACTACGAGAGAAACAGAGAGGACATAAAATGCAGAGTGGTAACAGCAAGAAAAACGTTTGTGGAAGAGAGAGATTTGTTGACAATAAAAACATATTAAAGTATTAGGAAGTCGTTTCTGTATATTTCTGTCTCCACTGCAGCATTGTACGGAAGTGAAACGTGGATGATAACAGTAAAGAAATGGAGAGAACTTAAGTTTTTTAAGGGTGGTGCAACATAAGAATGTTGAAGATCAGATGGTAGATCGAATAACTGTTGAATAGGTTGTGCATGAAGTATGGAAAAAAAATTATGACACAACTTGTGACGTTCACCTGCTTTATTTCTTCGTTGACAGTCCTCGGTGTGGACATACTGCATTGTCATACTGGCTGAAAAAAGGGGGAGGGGTGTGGAAGTTCAACACTGACTGCTGTAAATGATGTAGCTGACACTTGCACAATTGCGTTTCACAGTTCTTCACTTTCACAGTTCTTTATATTCACAGTTCACAACTCCCTAATATTGCACCATTATATGGCCAGTTAACTGCTGGTAAATGCTAATAACTCTCATGAATAGGTTGCAGGCAAAATTGCATATTGCTACAATAATTTGCTGTTGAACATCTGTGAGCAGTAAAATCCTAAGCACAAAGTTGATAGTTCTTGCAGAACAATACGGTAAGTGTGACACGATTTTTCAAATAAATTAAACAGACATTGTCATTAATTGTTCTAACACATGGCCTATTTGTGTTAATCTTATTCCACTGTTAAGATGATGCATTGATGTTAATCTAACCAATACATGTTTCAGGTCTGAAAATCGGCCGTAACTGACTGACTGACTTGGGACCAAAATTCGGTTCTTTATATATCCTCACAATAATAGGCACTGAAACTATACATTGTTTAATGTTAAATTACAGAAATTACACTTAAAACATAAGTCATTCAACTAACTGAATATATCGAAAAATTCCTTACTTTTAACAGTTTTTCCTACCACAAAGATTAGACCAAAATATTTGTTTCAATAATGAAATTAACAGATACAATTATACAAACAATACTCTTGACAAACCTGGTAATTATTTTGGAATTAAGTAAAGTCTGGCTTTGCTGATATATTTTCGAACAGAGCCAAATGAATACTTTAAGAATCGTAGTAGTTCTTGTTGTTGTTGTTTGTTGTTGTCTTCAGTCCTGAGACTGGCTTGATGCAGCTCTCCATGCTACTCTATCCTGTGCAAGCTTCTTCATCTCCCAGTACTTACTGCAGCCTACATCCTTCTGAATCTGCTTAGTGTACTCATCTCTTGGTCTCCCTCTACAATTTTTAACCTCCACGCTGCCCTCCAATGCTAAATTTGTGATCCCTTGATGCCTCAGAACATGTCCTACCAACCGGTCCCTTCTTATTGTCAAGTTGTGCTACAAACTCCTCTTCTCCCCAATTCTGTTCAATACCTCCTCATTAGTTATGTGATCTACCCACCTAATCTTCAGCATTCTTCTGTAGCACCACATTTCAAAATCTTCTATTCTCTTCTTGTCCAAACCAATTATCGTCCATGTTTCACTTCCATACATGGCTACACTCCATACAAATACTTTCAGAAGCGACTTCCTGTCACTTAAATCAATACTCGATGTTAACAAATTTCTCTTCTTCAGAAACGCTTTCCTTGTCAATGACAGTCTACATTTTATATCCTCTCTACTTCGACCATCATCAGTTACTTTGCTCCCCAAATAGCAAAACTCCTTTACCACTTTAAATGACTCATTTCCTAATCTAATTCCCTCAGCATCACCCGACTTAATTCGACTACATTCCATTATCCTTGTTTTGCTTTTGTTGATGTTCATCTCATACCCTCCTTTCAAGACACTGTCCATTCCGTTCAACTGCTCTTCCAAGTCCTTTGCTGTCTCTGACAGAATTACAATGTCATCGGCGAACCTCAACGTTTTTATTTCTTCTCCATGGATTTTAATACCTACTCCAAATTTTTCTTTTGTTTCCTTTACTGCTAGCTCAATATACAGATTGAATAACATCGGGGAGAGGCTACAACCCTGTCTCACTCCCTTCCCAACCGCTGCTTCCCTATCATGCCCCTCGACTCTTACAACTGCCATCTGGTTTCTGTAGAAATTGTAAATAGCCTTTCGCTCCCTGTATTTTTCCCCTACCATCTCTGGAATTTGAAAGAGAGTATTCCAGTCAACATTGTCGAAAGCTTTCTCTAAGTCTCTAAGTTCTTCTTACAAATGTTTATAATTAGTACAGAATTATATTTGGTTATAAGTGAACAGTAGAATGTAAGTAACGAAGCAATTACTGATTACACCCTATAATGATCTATAGTAAAAGATATTAACCAGAAACGGTACAAATAAATTAGGAAATTAATTCTTAAACAAAACTAGGGACAAAATTAGACCTGGTGCTTAATTCTGTAAAACTGAGGGCTAACCTTTCTCTTTTAAGGAAATGCAGATTGTACTGATGCATGTTTATGGCAATTAGGAAAAAATGAAAATAGAATTAATTTTCACGAACTCAACTAAAAGTTTTGAGTGGTAAATGGGACACGTCCTGAAACATCAAGGAATCGTCAGTTAGGCATTACAGGGATGCAAGATGTAGAGGGAGAGCAAGACTTGACTGCAATAAAAAGGTACGCAGCACCTGTGTGGAGATGGGAATACCTTCACAGGATAGGGCAGCGTAGAGAGTTGCATCAAAGCGGTCTCCAGAAAGAAGGCCACAGCAAAGGCGCCAGCAGGTTGTATTGTGTTCGACTGCCCCTTTCACCCGCGGTTCGTAAGTCCGCTCATCCGCCCGCTCCCTCCTGTCGTTCTCGTGGAGGGTCAATGGCGGAAGCCCCAGCGCCGCAGCGCGGGCTTTGTACAGCTTCCGGCATGCCGGCGTGCTGCCGACACGTGATACCACCTCCGCGCGCCCACACCTCACACGCGGGCGGCGCCGAGTGGGACATTCGCCGCAGCTCGCTGAGCCGGCGGAAACCCGATCCGACTAGCTCGTCTTCTCTCCTCTCCTTCCGTGCTGGCGCCTGCGCAATGACGCGTAAAACGTGCGTGAAGCGGCGGAGAAAACTCTGTTTCGCTGGAGACAGAGACCACTCTCCGGAGATGCTTCTCGGTACTCATCATCTGGAATTTCCTCCTCAGTGGAAGTCTAACAGTTACGCTCGACCAATGATGCGTAGTGTATTTCGAATGTTCATTAACCCATTTCATTGCATGTCTGGCCATGAATCTGTTATTACATTTTACAGAGGTCTTTGATTTTATCCATACTGGATGAGAGGTCGTGGTTGTGAATGTCAATGTTAAAAAATATATCGGCTCAACCACTTGTTAATAGTAAAAAACACTAAGACTGACGCGTTTCGGAAGTCAAGCTTCCATCATCAGAATAATAAAAAGTAAAAGAACCTGTTAAAACTCACTAAAATGGAACATGCACCAGGCACAATAAAACTGATAATAAAATTAAAACATCGTGGCTACTTTCCTTGTTGCAGCCGTGCCTTCCAAGGTGCATCTCCACATAGTCGTTAAAATATAAAAAAACTCTAAAATGTTGTCGCCTATGGTGTTCAACACCTAACCACATGGCTCTCTCCTCTATCATCGTAAACCGCCCGTGCGTCTTCGTTGATACCACACACCACGTAGCCAATCACGACCCTGTGAGTGAGCTCACGCGCAAGGAAACAAGGAAGTCACAGAGATGTTTAAACAAACAGATAACGTATACATGTTCCAAGGACCCCATGAAATCATGGTATCCAGCCAATTGCTAAAAATGTAGTTACTAAAAGAAACCAGTGAAATGTTTGAAAAAGCTATTTTTATCATCAGTTAGCTGTTCATTGAGTGTGTTCTGATTATCCACGCTATGTATCGTAATTTCCAGCTGTTCTAGTAGATCCAGCTTTTTGCCTTTGTCCTGTCTATGTAAAATAACGAGATCCTGATCTATTCCCAACATGGGGTGTCCAGTTTCCCAAATATGCGTGGCTACAGCTGACTTTTCGAAATTATTAAGCCGGAAAGCATCGCTATGTTCTTTGTAACGTACTTTAAAGGACCTACCAGTTTGACCTACATAGCTTGCCTTGCACGCGTTGCACTGAATTTTATAGACCCCAGCTCTCTCATATTTATAGCTTTCCTGCTGTAAATTATTTCTTAGTTTAAACCGCAGCGTATTATTGGTCTGAAAAGCGGTATCAACTTTAAAAGGTTTGAAAATGTTAGCCACTTTTTGCGAAATATCACCGAAATATGGCATTGTGACTCTCGTAATATTATTTGCGGTATTCTTCCTTGCATTCGCGCGCTGTATCTGTCGTATTAATTTATTGACAAGGTTTTGGTGATATCCGTTAGCTCTGGCTAGTTGTTTCAGGATGTTCAGCTCAGTCATCCTGTCTTCTTCACTCATAGGGACTCTAAAGGCTCTATCTATCAAAGATCTAAAAGCAGAAAGTTTCTTGCTATTAGGATGGCAGGAATCATTTTGTATCAACACATCAGTTGTGGTTGGTTTCCTAAATGTTTTAAAAACATGCCAACCATTTTGTTTCCTAATACCAGGTGATCAAAAAGTCAGTACAAATTTGAAATCTGAATAAATCACGAAATAATGTAGATAGAGAGGTACAAATTGACACACATGCTTGGAATGACATGGGGTTTTATTAGAACCAAAAAATACAAAAGTTCAAAAAATTTCCGACAGATGGCGCTTCATCTGATCAGAATAGCAATAAGTAGCATAAAAAAGTAAGACAAAGCAAAGATGATGTTCTTTACAGGAAATGCTCAATATGTCCACCATCATTCCTCAACAATAGCTGTTGTCGAGGAATAATGTTGTGAACAGCACTGTAAAGCACGTCCGGAGTTATGGTGAGGCATTGGTGTCGGATGTTGTCTTTCAGCATCTCTAGAGATGTCGGTCTATCACGATTCACTTGTGACTTCAGGTAACCCCAAAACCAATAATCGCACGGACTGAGGTGTGGGGACCTGGGAGGCCAAGCATGACGAAAGTGGCGGCTGAGCACACGATCATCACCAAACGACGCGCGCAAGAGATCTTTCACGCGTCTAGCAATATGAAGTGGAGCGCCATCCTGCATAAACATCGTACATTCCAGCAGGTGTTTATCAGCCAGGCTGGGGATGATGCGATTCTGTAACATATCGGCGTACCTCTCACCCGTCACGGTAGCAGTTACAAAACCAGAATCACGCATTTCCTCGGAGAAAAAAGACCCGATAACGGTAGATGTGGTAAATCCAACCCATACCGTGACTTTCTCATCGTGCACTGGATTTTCCACGACAGTTCTAGGATTTTCGGTAGCACAAATTCTGCAGTTGTGGGCGTTGACAGACCCTCGGAGCGTGGAATGAGCTTCGTCGGTCCACAACACGTTACTCAACCAATCGTCATCTTCCGCCATCTTTTGAAACGCCCACACCGCAAATACCCGCCGCTTCACTAAATCGCCAGATAACAGTCCATGATGCCGATGGATTCTGTACGGATAGCATCGAAGGGTACGCGTAAGTGCCAGCCAAACAGTACTGTATGGAATGCCGGTGCGACGTGCGACTGCACGAGCGCTGACTTCCCCGTGCATAGACGAACCCGCTACAGACTCCATTTCTTCCTAAACTGTCTCAGCAGCATTACACCTTGTCCTCGGTCGGCCACTACGGGGTCTATCGTCTAAACAACCCGTGGCTTCGAACTTCGAAATCATTCTCACCACAGCTGCATATGTCAACGGACCTTTACCCGTTCGAATCTCCTTCCTATGGCGATAGGATCGTAACGCTGAACTAGCACATTCCCCATTCTGATAATACAGCTTGACTAAATGCGCCTTCTCAGGTAACGTCAACAACCTGCGACTAGTGGCGCATCTGATTCTCTCTCTCATTACAGCTCCTTTTATACACGATTGTCATGCGCAGACACTAACGTTTTGCTGTCCAGGGCCATCTATCGGACATTTTGTGAACTTTGTTTTTTTTTGTTCTTGTAAAACCCCATGTAATTCCAAGCATGTGTCAACTTTTACCTCTCTACTTACATTATGCCGTGGTTTATTATGTTTTCAAATGTATACTGACTTTTTGATCACCCGGTACTTAGGTAGAGAAATTGCAGTTCACCATTTTTCTCTTCTTCCACAGTGAATTCAATTTTACCGTGTAACTCGTTAAATTTATTTACTATTTCTGCAACTTCTTTTTCTTGTCCATCAGTAAGAAGCAGCGTATCATCTCCATAGCGTTTGTAATATACAACTTTATCCACGGGATCCTTAATTTCATTTATCAAAGCTGAATTGTTAGTGATTGAAAACTTATCCTCGAACACGAAAGAAGGATAAGCCTTCGCCGACACGGCCCGCCTAGTATCTCTAGACATTAAAAACCTTTATGTAAATGAGGCCGTTAAGGTCATCAAAGAAAATTTGCTTAAGTACAAAACACTGTCTCAGCAAGAAATAGTCAAATTCATCGAGCTGTTAGAATTCGTTCTGAAATATAATTATTTTTCCTTTAACAATAAATTTTGTATGCAAAAAGATGGACTGGCTATGGGTTCCAGTATATGTGGAACCATAGCAGACTTCTTATAAATCATTTGGAAAAAAGACTCCTCGTTAACCCGCAACGTCCCGTGGATAAAGTTGTATATTTCAAACTGAAATGAGGAAGATCTCCATCGTGTTTGACGTACATATTTGGTCTCATTTGTAATGCCACATGCTCTAGAAGAGTAAGTATAGTATTTTATAAGAAGGCATGGTAAGTTTCTGTGTTGAGCGTAGATGGAACGACAAGAGGCCCTAACAAACAGTGATGAACAATGCTGATCCAAACGATTTTATTGAGGACTTGACTGAACAAATTCATGAGGATTCTCGACAGCACATAATAAGGAACAGGAGCGGACACGTAATTGAGACTTATGTGGCTCGTTTCGTGATTTTTCCCTTGTCACTAATTTTTGTTCCCTTCGAGATTACTTCAGATATTCAGAACTTTTTTTTTGTTTTGCATTCTGTCTGATAAGTACGATTCAAACAATTGTGTGTTCAAGATTATTGTGGCAATGAAGAGCGATGTCGACATAACATATTTTATTTATCAGTACGTGGAGAATGTTTCCTGAAAATTTGTCCGCATATTTTTAATATACCGTGTATCTTGTGGAAGAATACACTCACTCGCGTCCGGTGACGATCGGTAATACAAGAATGACAACATTTTCAGCAAGTCAGACGCACAGTGGTAGGACATTAACGTAAAACAATAATATCAATAAAGTCTCCGGTTACATTATTGCAGAGATATCGACAATAAAAATTCACTGTTTTGTTTACACACTAGTTTAGCTGTAAAATGGGTGCATGCAGTGGGGTTAGACCCAGTCCATAAGCTCTCTAGTTACCCGCCCATTGATAGCTCCGCCACGGAAGCGGAAGTTTCGTCCCCTCCGTGGAGCTTGTACTCGCACCTCCCTTTGCTACGCCACTGCCCTCAGGGAAAGCCTGAAACTGTCTGGAACTTGGGATAAAACGGTAATCAGCACACCAACAGTTTGATAGCTCTACATGATCTGATCGTCAGAGTGTGTCTTCGGCTCTATGTCGCATACCTGAAACATCATGTGGACCCTCAGTTTGACTGAATTGAGACCCTCATCAAAGACGGAGGTGGTGCTACTTTGTTGTCTCTCAAAATCTCCTGCAACCCATAATCCGTATAACAATGAAGGAGCGACAGAGAGAAGACGAAGACGCTAACCAGCACGATGAGTCGCGGGGTGGGGTCCCGTGCCAATTGATTCTGGCCTGGCCCGAAGCGCCCTGTAAGACGGAAGGGCGTGGCCGCTTGGCCGCCTACCTGCGGGTGGGGCCCGCCTGCCTGGGGCTTATCTGGGCCCCGCCGGCCGCGGACTCTGCCGGTATCGGCAGCTGCCTCTCCTCTCCACTCCACTCCAGTGGATGCGGCCGGGGCGGACTCGGCTTGTTAGCGTGCTCCAGGGCCGGCCAACAGCCCAGCCCAGCTCAACGACGCAGGAAGGCTGGCGTCTCTCAGCGACCAGCAATACATGTCAGCTTTATATTGCACTGGTCCACAGTGGACTTTTTGCAGAAACTGAAGTAGATGGCCTTTATAGATTTCGATGCACTAACAGGGTTATCACCGTCAAAATTGTCTCCTAGCTTAGGGTTAGAGGTCAGTTGGGACTTTAATCAATATGATACATAAATTAATTGAAATTATCTCGTTCATTCGCGTCGTTTCTTTGCCCGGAGCATCTCTGCACCATCAGGCAGAAATAAGCCAATATAGCAGTAGCCCACCGTCCTGTTCCATGAGAGAAATGTCCTGCTTGGACCTCTCGCCATGCTTACCACTAAATACACTACAGTTCTCTAGGAACACATCGAGTGGCGAGTAAACAAGTTCATCTTCAGCGTCATGTTTCATCCAGTCACCTTGTAAGTATCAATAGTTCGTCCAGAAATTTTTGTAATTTTCAGCTCTCTTGTTTCCCAAGGTGAATGTTGTTATGTTACGAAAACAATGCCATAAGTGTATCTGATCAGGGGATTACAGTGGACTCAGAGCGTGTGTCCTTGAACAGATGGCGTATCTGTGGACAAATGAATATCCCCTTCGTGGTCTTCTCTGTGATGAGTCGTGGAAAATTCTTACACAAAAGTTTATTTGACGGATAGCCACAGCCAAAAAGCTTTGTGTTGAATAGAAGCGCCGCTGCATCTGTATGGTTATTTTATTACAAAAGCATGACCGGTTTCATTACGTTAGTTACATCATCAGATGAAGTCTAGAACAGAACAAAATAGTGAAACAGTAAGAAGAACAGACCATCTTGGATATAAAGGAGGCCAGATCTTTTGCCAAAAGTGGCTGAATGCAAGTAAAATGAAGTATGACAGAGACCAATACTTACAATTACAACTTGATGCTGGAGTGCATTTTTATATTAAACTGTTCCCTCGATTTTGAGAAATTTTTCCTTACGCAATACTTAAATGCTGCTTCTTGCGCACAGTCTTTAAAATATGCTGTCATGAGTCCCAACTTAATATGCACTCGTGGGAAAACAAGGGAGATTCTTCTACAATATATTTTGAACCAGCCACGAGAGCTGTTCTTGGAGGCCATCCGCTCCGTGTGTAGCGTTTTCTCTTCCGCGGCTGTCCCACTCACACAGGTAGCAGCAATACTTACTTTCACCCCCTTGCAAACACAACAGCATCGTAATGACTTTGAAATTTCCACATACCACCCATTCATGTTTATAGTAATTAGAGATTAGGACGGATTTCAACATGGTATAAATTTTTTACCTAAGGTAGCATATGCAACGTGGCTGGATGGCCTTTCATTACTATTCTATACATTACTGTCTCCAAGCTTGTTTTTGAGCCATTTATAAATAGTCTAGAATCTCCTGATATTCATGTAACGTTCGGGTCTTCCTAGAAACCGTCATTGTAACTGCAGAACGAAATGGCACCCTCAGTACTGAAGTGACACTCAAATTTTGTTCTGACGTTTCCGAAACAGAGACACATGCACTGTTACTGTGTCAGCGTGGAGATTCCGCTGCTGTAATCGTGAGGCCAACAGCTCAGCTTTACGCTTTGGCTGATGTAAATCCTTGAAGCGGTAGGGGACCGATTGAGGAGTGGAAGCGTACTGGGACCACAGATTGAAGTGTGTTTTAATAATAATTTATCTAAATCTATACAGTTTGAAAAAAAAAACACTAATACTGGAATGACAGATAATGAAAAACTTTAAAGTTCATAAACACTTGCAATACAAGTAGTGATCAAAGCGTAGCAAGTCAAGGAATATACAAAGAAACAGCTTAAGCACAAATGACATGAGTCTTGCATATTTTCAGTACAGATGAGGTATAAATCAAAGCCAATTAAACCATAGCAACGGAAAAGTAGCTGTTAAATGCTTTATCAAGTCTAGCAATTGCTAAATTGGATTAAAAATGGCAGAGCAAACTACTGGCAGAACTTATATTAAAGATCATCTGTAACAGACATTTCTTTACACAAACATTTAAAGAGAAAAATAGTTTCATATAATCCTCTACAACTTAGATAACTGAAAATTTTCAAGTGGGATAAGCCCCCAACGTCGGGGTGACAGGGAAGCAAACAACGATAGTAGTCGATCTGATACACAAAGAGAATCAGTTAGGACCAGTAGATGGCAAGGTAAATACAGGTACGGCAGATATTATCACTCAGGCGGATAGTCTTAGAAGGCAGCGAACGACAAGTAGTACGGACGTGAGGTAACCATCTGCCCTGTAGCCTTTCTAAAATTGGTACCTTGTATTATGAGCCATATTGAAAAACTGTTCGGTGTATGTTACAGTGAAGTCGCTGAGACACGATTCGAGTAATAACGGCTGATTTAGCAACACATACGTATAAACGGGATTTAGATCTAAACCAATATGCAAGCTTCAGTAGGAAGGACTAGAATTAAGGGCTAAATTTAAATGAAATGTCAGTATGAGCAGAGATTAATTTAACACTATTTACTTTAAAATGCAAGACACTAAATAGTAGACCATAAAATACAAGGCACCTAAAAGAAAACTGGCAGGCTTGACATTTAAAAAACAAAATGACGACAGGAAATTTACAGAGTGAATTTAGGAAAAGTGCCTTAAAGACATTACAATCCGCTCACGCCATACATTAACGTGGCAAATGTACAAAAACATGACTCTGGTTCACAACAATTTGGGAAAATGTGAATGACATCGACGAGTGCTGACAACACCAGACGGGCGTAGTGTGACAAATACCTAGTGGGCACGGAGGGAGCCAGGAAACTGCATTATGAAGTTCTATTCGCATATTGCATCACAATAATGATCTCATCAAAATGCCTCCTTCCGTCCTAAAAGTGTGTTTGTCGTTTGGCTATGTTCAATGTGGGTGTCTTTGCATTACGCATTTTTACTAGATTTTATGGTCTTATTCAGTAGCTGATTACCTGAAATATAGCCGTAGAGTGTCCCAGCACAATGGCTACGATTGGTAATTATTGCAGCCTTCCTCAGAAGTTGGTTTTTGCGAATGACCTCTAAGGTAAAGTGTGTGGTGTGAGCCACTGTGTGGACTATCAACCTGACTGGTGGTTGCAACCCTTCTCTCTGTTGTGGTACTGATGGGGGGGGGGGGGGGGGGGAGTTGTTGGTGGATGCTTGACCATGGCCACTGTTTTTATCTCTGGTAAAGATCCATGACACTCATTTTGACAGCTGGCTCAATGA
This sequence comes from Schistocerca piceifrons, assembly GCF_021461385.2. Taxonomy (NCBI): domain Eukaryota; kingdom Metazoa; phylum Arthropoda; class Insecta; order Orthoptera; family Acrididae; genus Schistocerca; species Schistocerca piceifrons. The sequence goes on from NC_060142.1 coordinate 642,736,119, forward strand.
ACCAGGCACCTTTCTGCAGGGACTGGAACGAGAAAAAAGTCTGTGGGACCTCTAGATCTACCCACTTGGCTGGCATGACCCATAAATGCCCCTACTAGACTTAAACATTAATAACAAAAAGCAATAATTACCAACCAGTATTACTGATTATATTTTCCTAATGCTGTTCCATGCTTTCAAGGCGGGAAGGTGTGCCAATCTCCAGGACGAATCCGCTCGGCGGATTAGTGTCATGGTCCGGTGTGCTGGCCAGTCTGTGGATGGTTTTTAATGCGGTATTCCATCTGCCTCGGCGAATGCGGGCTGGTTCCCCTTATTCCACCTCAGTTACACTATGGCGGCGATTGCTGCGCAAACACTTTCTCCACGTACGCGTACACCGTAATTACTCTACCACGCAAACATCGGTGTTTCAATCGTCTGGTGTGAGACATTCTAGGGGAGGTGGGAGGGGGGGGGAGGGTACCACTGGAGGCCGAACAGCACAAATAACCTTGGGTTCGGTGTGGGGCGGTGGAGGGGTGAGTGGAATGCTGTAGCCTTTTGTGGTGTTGTGTATTCCACGCGCTGACAGAAGTCAATATTACCGAACTATCAGTTTAATAAGTCATGGTAGTAAAACAGTAAAGCGAAATCCTTACAGATGATTGGTAAAACTGGTAGAAGTCAATCTCAGGAAAGATCAGGTTAGATTCCATAGAAATACAGAAACACGTCAGGGAATACTGACCGTATGACCACTTAGAAGATAGGTTAAGGGAAGGCAAACTTATGTTCATAGTATTTTTGGATTTAGAAACAGCTTTCGTTAATACTGAAATTCTGAAGGTGGTGTGGACAAAATAAAGGGAGCGAAAGGCTATTTACAACTTGTACAGAATCCAGACGGCAGTTATAAGAGCCGAGGGGTGTGAATGGGAAGCAGTAATTGAGAACGGAGTGAGACAGTGTTGTACCTTTCCCAGAGTTATTCAGTTTGTATATTGATTAAGCAGTCAAGGAAACCATGCAAAAATGTAGAATAGGAATTAAAGTTCAGAGAGAAGAAGTAAAACCTTCGAAGTTTGCTGATGACGTAATTCTGTCAGAGAGCGGAAAGCAGTTGAGTGGAATGTAAAGTGTCTTGACGGGAGGGTGTAAGATGAATATCAACAAGAGTAAAACAAGGACAATGGATCTGATTTTGTCCATTGTAAATGGTTTTTTGAAAACCTTCGACTTTGACAACCATGGGTTTGTTTACAAGTAACTTTTCTGCTACCACTCACGATTGTCTTTTATTCATATTTTACCCAACTCGTTTCGGGAACAGATTTCCATTTTTAAGCGTGTTTTCTCTTTGTAATATGCCATTTTTTCGTAATGTTTTCGACGACTGAGGTTCTGCTTTGTTTTGTTAAAAACGAGCAATTTTTAGTTAGTTATCGATTTTTATATGAAGTTAGTGGCGAAATTTGGAAGAACGTGTGGTTACATTTTTCTAATGGTCCACATGTGCACACACTCACACTTGTTAAACACCATGCGCAACATTCAGAGTGTAGCATACATCGACAGTAACTAACATAAGGAAATAGTTAGAAAGATGTTTTTATATGTAGTTGACAGACGTAATGTTTCAGGTCTTCCACAGAGAATGATATGCTTTTGTGCAGAAGATATTTATCTTAACAATGTGGATTATAATTTGCTGATATCTATATTATAATGGTGTTTATTTCCATGTTTTACTATTTTTATTTAAGTATATCTGAAGGGAATAACTTAGATAAACAAACAGTCACAAAGATGTTTTTAAATGTAGTTGTATTTCTTAAAAAGAGGTCGTGTTTTCAGTACAATAACGATTTTTATGAACATATTGAAGTGGTTGGCTGTGGACAGTCCTCTTTCTCCGGTTTCGGCCAATTAGTTTATGAACTTTGAACAACGGACGTTGCAAACTGCCAATAAAGGACCAGCCAGGTGGTACTGCTATATCGATGCTACTTACTTAAAATGGACGCATGGTGCAGAGGAACTGGATGCCTTCCTGATACAGCTCAACACTATCAGTCCAAAAACACAGTTTACTATGGAGACGCAGAATAACACCCAACTGAATTTCTTGGATGCGTCACGTGTCTGTTATCAAGCGAGGGGACGGTACGTTGGGCCGAAGAATACACATAAAAGCCACGCATATTGACCGTTACCTGTATGAAGCTTCTAACCAGCACACCAGACAGAAAAGGGGAGTGACTAAAACCTTGGTAGACAGGACGCACAAAATTTGTGAACCGAATTTTTTAAAAGATGAGCTTCAACATCTACGGTCGACATTCAAGAAGAATGACTGTTCGAACAAGAAGATAGATCGAGCACGTCTCCCTAAGGAGAGAATCTGGATCGACGAGGAACGACTGCCGCCCAAAGTGAAAGTTTTCCTCCCGTTCATCAGTACGATTACTGATCGCGCTGGGGAAGTGTTGAGCGAGGATGGTGTGGGAACTACCTTCAGAACCACCAGGAATATAAAAGTATGTTTAAGGTCGGCAAGAGATATACAAATCTTTTGGCTATACTAGGTGTGTATAAAATTCCTTGTAGTTGTGGTCTGGTTTATATAGGTACCACAAAAGGATGTGTCAACGCCCGTCTCGTTAAACACAAGAGTAATTGCCACCTGGGATATCCGGATAAATCGGCCTTAGAAGAATATCTTTACCAAGAGGGTTATAATGAAATAAAATTTACTGAGACGAATGTCATATCGAAAACATCGCATTGTCTTGCTCGTAGGTATTGATAGGCTATTGAAATTTATAAACATCGTTATTATTGTAAAGGGAAAGGGGAAAGTGTTAAATCAGATAAAATTTGGGTGTCAACATTGCAGCGTAAGAGTGACGATCGATTACTTTCATTCTAGAACGTTTGGGCTACCAGAGAAAATCTCGTACCCGAAACCACGTGATGGACTGTGGTGTCCCCTCCCTCGAGTTCTGGTTGCAGTTCGCCACTTTACCTCTGAAGATGTCCCCCGCAGTCGGAGGGGAAACGTCAGGAGAAAGTTTTATATATCGAGCACGGCCTGTTAGCCCGGAAGTTTTAAGTCATGGTTATCTGCCTGTTTAACATGTTATTTGTAAGCCACTTGTGTCTAGGTATGAAAATAGCACTGGGGGCAGTGAATTTGACAATGAAATCACGTTTTTGAAGCCAAGGGCTAGCCTTAGCCAGGTGACAGAGGACATAGGAAAATTGTGCATAGGTTTTTGCAAAGAGGATCAGGTCATTATAGTACGTGGAGCAGGAAATAGCCTGGCTAAGAACAGTAATTACAGCATGTTCTGCAGCGTCATTACCAGCCCTGGGTTAATAATACTGTAAGCCGTGTTGACTATGAGTTGAGTAGGTTACTGCTGACTGAACTGAATTCTGAGTGCAGTGCCCATTGATACCAATGAGGGATGGGATTATACTAGAAATGGCCTACACCTGAAAATGAGAGGTAAACGTAGGTTGTCTGAACTTCTTGCAGGAAATGTACGGGGGGACACCATCACACCATGCAAGATCCCAGTAGTTACTGATGTCAGAGGGGCACATTTTTTAGGTTAGAATCAAGTTTCAGGCACCCTGTTTTGAAAGACGTCCCCATAACAGAAGAGCCCCACAAGAATACACAGAAAAGTAAGGTTACTTTATTCCACCAAAATATTAGAGGATTTAGTAATAAGGTAGAAGAGCATCTTGCCTGCATGCAAAATTTAGAGGAAAAAATAGAAATCTTGTGCCTGACTGAGCACCACATAACCACAGAGTTAGATCAGTTTCATATAAAAGATTACAGTCTAGCAGCTTACTAATGCAGAGGTAATATGGGAAAACGAGGAGTTGTTGCATATATTAAGACAGAAGACAAGTTCAAAAGCATTGACACAAGTAGATTTTGTAGTGATCAGCACACAGAAGTCTGTGCTTGTGAATTAATGCTGAAAAACCACTTTTAATTGTAAAAGTATATAGATTCGCATAGGGAAATTCTGAATTATTCATGAGGAACCTGGATTCCTTCTGGTGCTGTCTGTCAGACTTCATCAATCAGTTAATAGTCTGTGGTGCCTTCAGTGTAGATTTTCTAAAGGATTCTGAAAGGAAAAACGATCCTTATACCTTATTTGGATGCTATAATTTCCTCTCAGTAGTTACCTTTCCAATATGGGTGAATAAGGACAGTAAGTCCCTAATTGATAATGTTTCCTTTGATAAGGCACAAAGCAGGAAAATAACTGTTTGCCCAGTAACAAAGGCTCCCTCTGATCATGTTGCACAGTTACTGATGATCAATGACATAGTGCCTTACAGTGGAAGTCAATTAGAATCATTAATGACTACAGGGTAAATGATTTTAAGAGTAATTTACAAGAAACAAACTAGGATGAAATTTATAAAGAAACAAATCCCAATACAGAATTTTATCAACTCCATGATAAATTCATATCAGTTTTTAAAAATAGCTTTCCACATGACCTAATCAGAAGGGACATTAAACAGCCATGTAAAAAGCCATGGATCAGTAAGGCGATTAAAGTGTCTTCTGAAAGAAAAAGGGAAATGTATTTTTTGGGAAGAAAAAGAAGAGACCTTGCAGTAGTTGCGCTTTACAGAAACTACTAAAAATTACTAATAAATGTTATTAAAAAATCAAGAAAATGCACATAATGTCAGAAACCAGTATGTCTGACAACAGAGTTAAGGCAATATGGAATATAGTGGAGCAAGAGACAGGACAAACAACCACAAAAGAGGACAACATTACTATTGAACTGAATAGTTGGGTTATAAATGATAAGTCACAGGTAGCAAATGTATTTAATGATCATTTATTAAACAGAGTAGAAAGCATGGTTCGAGAGAAGGATCACAGCGACATGTTGAAGAAGTAATTCTCATAAAATTACATCATATGAATGTCACACCAATTTCTACTTCTGAAATTTAGAAGGTCATACATTCCCTCAAGAATAAAATCTCTTCTGGTTTTGATGGTGTTTCCAATAGAGTACTAAAAATTTGCTCCTTTATAATAAGTCTGTAATGCATCACTAACTCAAGGTGTTTTCCCAGAGAGACTAAAATATGCCGTTGTTAAACCCTTCTTTAAGAAAGTTGATAAGAGAGACGTCAGTAACTACCGACCTGTTTCACTGCTGACACCATTTTCCTAATGTTTTGAGAAAGCGATGTGTACTGGAATATTATCTCATTTTGGCAAAAATAGTATCTTCAGCAAATCACAGTTTGGGTTCCAAGAGAGGTGTACTACTGAGAATTCCATTTATATGTTCACACACCAGATATTACAAGCATTAAATAACAAACTAGCAAGGATAGGAATTTTCTATGCCTTGTCCAAGGCATGAATCATAGTACACTACTAGATAAACTGACGTTTTATGGGATTGATGGCATAGCCAACTAATGGATCATGTCACATCCAGCCAAAAGAATGCAGGAAGTTGTACTTAGTAGTATCTCAACCAACAGAATTCAGGGACATAGTTCTGACTGGGGAGAAATCGGGTATGGGGTTCCCCAAGGCTCAGTCTTAGATCCACTACTGTTTCTTATATACGTAAACGATCTACCATCTAACGTACAACAAGCAGAATTAGTTGTTTTTACAGATGCCACCAGTATTGTAATCACTACCTGTATACATAAAAAAAATGGTGAACAAAGTTCTCAAAGGTATCATTGACTGGTTTTCTGCGAGTGGTGTCACCCTGAAATTCACAAAGACACATCATGTTCATAATACGTTCGTTTGCGTGTCCATCTTCCGCAGCAGCTGTTAACATCTGTTACTATAGGTTATCTGTCTTGAGATGACTGCAGTCTGATTAAAACGACTTATACCAGACATGTTTAGCTTTTATTTACAAAGCACCTTCTGTGGTTATCCTGTATACTGGATACACATGTTTGTACATTTTTTTGATTGTTTTAGGCTGAAGTCAGCGTTTTCTTTATAAAGTTCGTCTGCAGGCTACTTACATGCTCCTTTATATAATCTGCTCCTTCCCCTCTTGTTAGCAGAGGTTGGTGTCGATAGGCTTCATAGGAACACCTTTACATAATCTACTCCTTTCGCTCTTGCTAGCAGTGGTTGTTGCCGACAAGATTCGTAGGAAGACCATAAGTAACCAGCAGACGAACTTTATAAAGAAATCGCTGTTTTTAACCAAAACAATAAAAAAATGTACAAACTTGTGCATCCAATTTACAGAATAACCACAGAAGATGCTTTGTAAATAAAATCGAAACACGTCTGGTGTAATCCTTTTCAATTAGATTACAGTCAACTCAAGACTGATAACCTTTAGTAACAGACATCATATTCAGTTCTGCACCTTTGGGGTATTGCACCAGTAATAAGTGTAACACATGGTGATGAAATAATACATATTATGGAAACTTTAAAATTCTTAGATGTCCATATTGATGAGAATCAAAGATGAAAAAGAAAAACACATTTTGGAACTCCTAAAACAACTTAGTTCAGCCACATCTGCACTTAGAAACGTATCAAATTTTGGGGAGGAAGAAATAAGTAAGTTGACATATTTTGCTTATTATCATTCAGTAATGTCACGTGGAATAATGTTCCGGGGTAACTCATCTCTAAGAAAGAAGACCTTCATTGCCTAAAAACGTGCTGTAAGAATATGTGATGCTCACCCGCGACCATCCTGTACACATCTGTTTAAGGAGTTGAGCATTCTGACTACTGCTTCACAGTATATTTATTCCCTCATGTAGTTTGTTGTAAATAATCCACTACAGTTCAGAAGAACAATGAGGTACATAAATACAACACTAGAAGAAAAAATGACGTTCATTACTCAACATTACTGTTGTTTTAGCACAGAAAGCAGTGCACACGCAGCAACAAAAAAGTTTTACCACTTAACCAGTGATATAAAATGTCCAACAGACAGCAGGGTAAAATTTGAAAATAAATTGAAAATGTTTCTCATTGAGAGCTCCTTCTTTTCCCCTGAAGAACTTCTATGCTTGTAGTGTGTAAAATGTGGTGAGTAGGAATTGCTAACTCAATCTGTATGCCTTGTTTTCATTTCGGGAAAAAATAATATGTTGATGTTTAGAGCACAGATAGACGCGTAAATTCATTTGAAATATGAATGTAAAATGACTCGTTCCACATCATGACGATTTATCGTGCAAAATGATCCATAGAACATGAAAGTAACTAACTAAGTTTGATGCATATTTATTTATTTATTTATTTATTTTGTATGAAATATATCATTGTGACATCTCATATGAACACAGCATTTTCTTATGTTGCTGACGCATTTGGCAGTCATTATAGACGTGGAAAGAACATTCTGACACTTGAAAACACATTAAATGATTATAGATGTGGGAAATATTTAATTTAGGGACGTAACGTTGTGAAATCTGACATAAACTTTGCGCTTTTTGTTCTTCTGACGTATTGTTGTAGACATCTTAGACTAGCAAAGGACAGTTTGAAACTCACTATACAAATTTAGATGTGGAATATAATTAATCTGAGGGTCCATTGTGTCTTGGACCATGTATGGTACTAGGGGTGCTTATTAATGTGTAAGTTCATAGCATGAACATTGTGTGTGCATGTGTACATGTTTGTGTTCTATACATGTGTATGTGTGCCTGTGTACGTGTCTGTGTCTGTGTTTTTCTGACATTTTTAGATGTGAATATACCGTAAGTTCGACATTTTATGTAGTTTTTTGGGTAAATACCTTAGAAGAACATACAAAAAAGTATTCAGATCTTTTGGATGCTTTAGAGCGCGGGTAATGTGGCTGCCCTACAGCTACAGTGTGATTGACTGTTTGATTTTAATGGCCCATAAAATACTAGGATTTTATTTTTATTGGCAGTTTCATTTAAAGGACAACAATGTAACAGGATATATGTGAATGGAATGACGTCGTAGATAATGAGGGTGAAGTTAATTATGAGCTGATGATGACGTCATTGCTAAGGGAGCATGGCTTTCGACGTCATGGGTAGGGTACTGACCTGCACCACATTACAAATGCAAATCGAGTGGTCCACTTTGCCCATCACTGTGGAAAAACGCGGACACAGACACACGTCAGAGGACAGAGCCTCACCCCAAGTTTTTAAGACACACTACAGGATCTCACTATTGGCTCCGTTTGTGGCGCGAGAAAGGTAAATGTATTCATGCAGTTCACTAACACGAATTATCTGGGAGGTCAAAACGGCAGGTTGCTTTTCAAGTCCGTTCATTGGGATGTTCATATGCGTGGGCGAATTACACACATCAAAAAGGTTTTGCGCCACCTCGGTTACGACAGTTCCAGAACCCGTGCAGAAAAATGGAATAGAGATCAACATAAACATCATTTCCCCCCTTTTCGTTGCTCGTGAAAACCACACATTGTATGTTGTACCACCATATAGCGAGACCTTCAGAGATGGTGGTCTAGACTTCTGTACACACCGGTACCTCTAATACCCAGTAGCACGTCCCATTGCATTGATGCAAGCCTGTATTCGTCGTGGAATACTATCCACAAGTTCATCAAGGCATTATTGGTTCAGATTCCTCAACGGCGATTGGGCGTAGATCCTTCAGAGTGGTTGGTGGGTCACTTCGTCCACAAACAGCCCTTTTCAATCTATCTCAGGCATGTTCGGTAGGGTTTGTGTCTGGAGAACATGCTGGCCACTCTAGTCGCGGGAAGTCGTTATCGTGAAGGAAATCATTCAGAAGATATGCATGATGGGGGCACTACTTGTCGTCCCTGAAGACGAATGCCTCGCCAATATGCTGCCGATATGGTTGCACTGTCGGTCGGAGGGGGGCATTCATGAATCGTACATCCATTACGGCTCCTTCCATGACCACCAGCGGCGGACGTCGGCCCCACATTATGCCGCCTCAAAACAGCAGGTAACCCCCACTGCTGCACTCGCTAGAGTGTCTAAGGCGTTCAGCATGACCAGGTTGATTCCAAACACGTCTCCGAAGATTGCGTCGTTGAAGGGTTATGTGACACTCATGGGTGAAGAAAATGTGATGTCAATCCTGAGCGGTCCATTCGGCATGTTTTTGGGGCCATCTGTACCGCACTGCATGTTGTCGTGGTTGCAAAGATATACCTCACCATGGACGTTGGCAATGAAGCTGCGCATCGTGCAGCCTATTGCGCACAGTTTGAGTCGTAACACGACTTCATGTAGCTGCACGAAAAGCATTATTCAACATGGTTGGGTTGCTGTCAGGGTTCCTACGAGCCATAATCCGTAGGTAGTGGTCATCCACTGCAGTAGTAGCCCTTGGGCAGCTTGAGCGAGTCATGTCATCGACAGTTTCTATCTGTCTGTATCTCCTCCACGTCCAAACAACATCGGTTTAATTCACTCCGTGACGACTGACACTTTCATTGTTGAGTGCCCTTCCTGGCACAAAGTATGAATGCGGACGCGATCGATCCGCCGTATTGACCGTCTAGGCATGGTTAACTACAGCCAACACGAGCCATGTATCTCCTTCCTGGTGAATTGACTGGAACTGATCAGCTTTCAGGTCCCCATTGCTCATGCATTGTTGTTTACATCTTTGTGAGGGTTTAGTGACATCTCTGAACAGTCAAAGGGACTGTGTCTGTGATTTCATACCCACAGTCAACGTCTATCTTCGTTAGTTCTAGGAACCTGGGTGATGCAAAACGTTTTTTGATGTATGTAATTCGATATAACAATATAGAGTGGAGCGAAGCAGAGGACAGCACAACTTACGCGTGCGGGCTACAATTACACTGATAAGCCAAATCATTGTGAGCACTGCCAATCATGACGTTAGATGCCACATGGTGGTGTTGCGGGTACGCGACACGATGAAAAAAGTATGTAAGCGGAAATCCGTTGAGATAAGCAATTTCGACAAAGCGTAGATTATTGTAATGCAGAGCCTGTAAATGTGCATCTCGAAGACGGCCAAGTGGTCGAATTTCACATGTTAGTCTCGCGATCATCTATGGAAAGAGATATGAGGAAAGTGAAACTATCACTAGAGGCTACATGGTTATGATTGATACATATCCAGCGATCACAGGCCCTGCAGGCAACGCCCTTCTTTTACAAGCTGCCTCCATTCCCTCCTGTTTTGAGCCCAGTTCCTCCAGGTGTCTTCAATCAAATGGTTCAAATGGCTCTGAGCACTATGGGACTTAACATCGATGGTCATCAGTCCCCTAGAACTTAGAACTACTTAAACCTAACTAACCTAAGGACAGCACACAACACCCAGCCATCACGAGGCAGAGAAAATCCCTGACCCCGCCGGGAATCGAACCCTGTCTTCAATCCCCACGGCTTCTAGGTCCTTCACCAGGTCGTCCATCCAGCGCTTCCTTGGTCGTCCAATGGGGCGTTTGATGTTTGGTTTCCCCTCTAGAGCCATCTTCGCCTGTCTTCCATCTGGCATACGGGCTACATGGCCCACCCATTGTATTCTTTTGTTCTTTATCTTCTGTGGGATAGTTGGTTATCGCATGAGATGGTAGATTTCCTCGTTTTTCGTCCTCCTCCATTCTCTAAAACTGGCCCCATATCTTCCTCATTAATCTTCTTTCAGATATTAATAGTTTGTCGTTTTCTCGCTTAGTAATGTTCCATATTTCTGAACCGTACATTACTGCTTGGAATATCACTGTGTTGTAGATTTTCATCTCAGTGTTCACCGAGATCGATTAAGAGCCCAGTGTCTCTCTGAGGCAATGCATGGATTTCATTCCCATTGATATTCTTTCCTTGATGTACATTTTTTTGTTGTTGTCCATGGTAAACCAAGATCCTAAGTATTTGAACTGGTGCACTCCCTTGAACCTCTTGCCATCTGTCTCAAGAAATTCTTCTTGCTCTTGTCTTCTTCTTAATTGTATGAACTCTGTTTTGGTCACTTTGAGCCCTACCTTCTGTGCATAATTGTCCATTTTCTGGTACATCCCTTTCAATTAATGCTTTTATTCACTTAGTGGTACTATGTCATATGAACATGCGAGACAACTGAAGTTACCGTCCATCTGTACTCCTGCCCATTCGTGTTGCCTACACTCTTCTGTTACTTTGTCTAAGACGACACTGAACAGAACACGTGAGAGAGCATCCCCTTCTCTGAGGCCTGCCTCAGTCTCGAATGTTTCTGATGTGGCTCCTCGGAAACATACTGCTGCCTCTGACCCTTCCATAGAAGCTTGCACCATTCTCACTAGCTTCTCAGGGATTCTGAAGTCCCGCATTGTATTGTATAGGCTATTCCTGTGGATGATGTCATACGCACGCTGAAAATCGACGAACAGGCTGTACGTATCTTTATATATTCCCAGTGTTTTTCAAACAATTGTCTTAGTGTGAAAATGTGATCTATTGTCGATCCGTTTGGTCAAAGCCAGCTTGGAACTTTCGTGTGTTCTCCATGAATGGTTGCAATTTTCTGAGGATAATGATGTACATTACATTCAACAAGTTGATTCCTCCGCAGTTACCACATTCCATTGTGGTTCCCTTGTTTTATATTGGGCATATTATAGCCAATTTCCATTCTTCTGTCAGTGTCTCCTTCTCCCATATCAACTAGATCAGTTTATATATCTCTAAGCGTAAGCTCTCACCTCCCTGTCCTTTGATTGCGATCTTCATGTCTTCTTCATTAGCTTCCCATTATTCTTCATCTTTCCTTTCCTCCGTAGTGTCTGCAGGTAACATCTCATCTGGGTTTGGGTGATTCAACAGTTCTGAGAAATATTCTTTCCATTTTTCTAGAATTCTTTCATTGTCATTTATCAACTTGCCATTTTTATCCCAATGAAAAAAGTTGGGCTCTGAAATCCATGTTTTCGATTTTTTATGTACTGGAAGAATTGCCTCAAATTCTTGTTTTGGGTGTCTACCTCAACTTTTTCTAGCAAACTGGTTACATATATTCTGTTCTCTGCTCTTAGGATTCGCTTTGGCTCCCTTCTGAAGTTGATAAAGTGTTTCCTTTTCTGCTCATTCTCCCTGTCAGCTATCCACTTCTCCCTCATCTTCCTTCTCTTTTCTGTAGCCTTCTGGAATGTCTCGTTGAACCATTTCCTCTTCTTCATTATCTTCTTTCTTCCTAGTATATCCTCCACTACACTTAGTACCGTGGACTTTATTTCTTTCCACTATTCCTCCTCATTCTCTCTTGCTTTCACGGTCCCTAGGAACTCAAAACGGTTTTTGATTTCTATAGTTTCTCAACATTCAAAGCAGGTTATAGTGTCTCCTTCCTGTCAAGCAAGACAGGCAGGCGGCCCAAACATTGTCGATCCAACGATAACCCAACCGAGAGACAGTCAATGGACCCACCGACAAGATAACCTCCACTTTACCCGACCAGCACACAATAGGGAGTTCAATGGAACAATGTAGAAGGTATTGGCGCCCACAGCCAATTATACATTAAGCTGCCAAACTACATACTGTGCTGGACAGCGAAAACAAGATGAGGTAAATACACTGCCTGAATTTACTTCCATGGCCAGGGCAGGTAACCAGAACGTTAACGGCCACAAGGCAGAAGATTCTGCTGGTGCACTTCAATTCAAATAACCAAGTACAGTTAAAGCCCACCGGATATTGGCTAAAAGTTGCCAACTTGAAAACACACGCTGTTGCTCGTGGGAACATTCTAACAGCCGACAACGAAATCCAAACGACACAATGTGAACAGTCATGACTTGCTGGGAGATTAAGTCAAAACTCAACTTTCATGTCTAGGATCGGTGAGCCACGAACCTCGTGGCAATGGGAACAGCACCCCACACTCCGACACCACACAGAGGCCACCAGCGGGCCAGGCCAAACTATGCGCTGCGGAGATTTCCTCGCTGCTCCACGTCAACCGACCAACTGCTCAGGCCAGGAAATGGGGAAACGACGAACCGAACGACGAACCAGTGGTCGTCCCGCTCCAGTCTCCCTCCGTTGGACAGTTCATGTGTGTCGCTAGCTGTCGGCGAGTACTGGCTGTCGGCGTCTCATCGGCGCTCTGTCCCTGACTTCACTGCTGCTGCATCCCGACTGCACTGCTGGTCCGTCCCGGACTGACTGCCAGACACACGACGACCCGCAAATACTAGCGGCCGCTCCAGAGATGGTACGACTGTGCACTTATCGATACACGCTGCTGCTGACGCTCATGGGCAAGTAAGGCAGGAAGTGAGTCATTGGACATTTGTAGTTAGGTCTTATGGGACCAAACTGCTGAGGGCATCGGTCCCTAACCTTACGTACTACTTAATCTGACTTAAAGTAACTTACGCTAAGGACAACACACACAACCATGCCCGAGGGAGGACTCGAACCTCCGACGGGGGAGGGCCGCGCGGACAGTGACAAGGCGCCTCAAACCGCGCGGCTACCCCGCGTGGCAGGAAGTGAGTGACGCCAGGAAATGGAATAGAAAACGAGGCGGCAGTAGCGTAACAGAAAATGACAAACAATGAATGGGATAAACACGAGCCGTGGACGGCTCAGAATGTCAGACGCAGGTCTCTGTTACAGCTTTTGCACAACATTTGGCAGCTGCGGTTTGCCCGCTTCCACCTGCATCATTCGCTTATTTCGATTAAGCACACGAGAGCTGAGCAGTCTAGTTTAGTCGTTTTGTACCTTATTGCAAAGCAACCTAAGGGAATGACCTCGAACGTCAGTGTTCGCTCTTACTGTCTAATAGCAGTTAACTGTAGTATGAGGTGCAAAAATTATGCCTACTCTCGGATGCTAGTATTTCGTCTTTTTCTAATGTTCGTTGTTTACTGACTAACTACTACAGTCAAAAAACTCATGTAGTTGCAGCTAGGGTCAAATTTCATCAATTTATTGAGGAAAGTAAGCGGTACAACACAGCAATGACCGCTGATTTATGAAATTTGGCACGCAAGTGTAGTTTTTCCGCCGGCCGCTGTGGTCGAGCGGTTCTAGGCGCTTCAATCAGGAGCCGCGCTGCTGCTACGGTCACAGGTTCTCCTGATCGAGAAATCTGTGGGAAGGCTTTACAGGCGTCTGACCCAACCTTGAGTGATGTCTTTAAAATTGCCACTGCTCAAAAAGTAAGTGTCTAAGCGCCAGTTATGTCTCACGATACCTCTGCTGTCGACGTTGTTAGCAGTATTAGTCGCCTTTGTACTCTGCGACCAACTGATGACTTCCAATTAAACTCACCTTGGTTTATACCGACAGACGTTCACCCGGTGGTCCGGTAACGCTGGATTCAGTAGCTAAAGCAATAGTGAGCAGTCCCATTCCTCATGGTCGGTAGACGCGGCCAGACGGAAGCACTTTGTTCACCGTCAGAATATCCCAGACCGAACGTGGGCTCATAAAACAGAGTCCTCCGCATCGTTGTCAAAGGACCCCCAAAAATTTCGTGCGGTCAGATCGTGTCCACATTGCACCCCACAACATCAACGGTGTCACTGCCATTTCCGTGACTTCATGTGTTGTGCATGTTGCAAACCGTGCAGCTTGCGATTGCCCGTCTCTGACAGCATGTGTCAACAACATCGGAAGTCAGCGTGCTACGCGGTATCTCGCCAGTTGCCAATGCAGGAGGACGGCGTAGGCTATCTTCAATCGGAAATATTCCCAACAATAAGTAATAAAATAATAGTTCTTAAATATGAAGCAAAAACCTAGATCATGCTACTTCTTGTGAAATGTCTAGCACTATTAGGCGTTTGAAATTATTTCAAATCCTCTAAAATAGTAAAGATCTGTCACTGTGCCTCTGAGTGATGCATATATAGAGTCCAGAGCCGACCTGCAAAGCCTAAGTCTCGGAGACAACGGACGAACACTGCGGCTTGTAGACTCGGCAGTAACTAGAGACTGTACTCGACCCGGTGCACTGAAGAGGGCCGTCCGCCGTAGCACGGTGCTCCGTTATTTAACGAGGCTTTGACCAATCGCTGTCCACACACGCCGGTTGGAAGCCGCTGCCCCTGGCGTATCTTGGTGTAGTTCGTAGCGCCAACCCACACTGCAGCTGCGCTACGAGTGTTTCGAGCGCGGCTTATAGATAGCGGTGCGGTACTCTCTCGAGTCGTGAGTACCGACACCACTCCCATGGCAGAAGTAGGCAGCCCACAGCGCCTCACTTTGCAACTGGATATTAATGGGGTGACGGCGACGGCGTTTTTCCGATTGGACACAAAAGCGGCCGTGTGTCTGATTAATGAGGACATATACCGGCGCATTGGCACCCTGTAGCTGCAAACTCCTCTGCGCAAAATGGTGGCGTACAAAGGCCACTCTATACAATTATGGGATCTGATGGTCGTCCAGGCTACGTATAAAAATTTAAATTGGCTCTTACCTTGCTTGTAGGCAACTCTTGGGCGACACCTATTAATT
This sequence comes from Schistocerca piceifrons, assembly GCF_021461385.2. Taxonomy (NCBI): domain Eukaryota; kingdom Metazoa; phylum Arthropoda; class Insecta; order Orthoptera; family Acrididae; genus Schistocerca; species Schistocerca piceifrons. Next base: position 642,751,593 of record NC_060142.1, read on the forward strand.
TTAATTTCTGTTGTCCATCATGGCCAGGGGACATCGGCTCGTTAAGTAATTGTCAATGTTAATGAAATTCAACAGCCGTGTACCTTAAGGTATTATTTTATTTTATTCTGAAGGCAACCAGCAGTTGCTGTTACGTCTTCTAATGAAGCAACTGTATAACGACTAAATTCACGTTATCCAGTGATTTATGACGCCATAAGAGCTATACGAGCTATATCACTCCAATGGCAGAAGTAGGCGGGCCACAGTGCCTCACTTTGCAACTGCACATTAATGGGGCAACGTGCGACGGGAGACGGGCGACAAGTTCATTTATTTAAATAGAAGCGAGTGAGGCCAGAAGATGGCATAATGAAATGCCGAAACTGGTTGCCTTTGGAATAAAATAAAATAATATCTTTAATTACACAGCTGTTGGTGAATTTTATTGACATTGACAATTTCTATTAATTTTGGTATAGGCGTTTCTGTAATTTTTGATTTTCAAATTTAGGACCATGTTAATTTAGTTTCAGTTGCGATCTGGAACTTGATATGTTATGCACGCAGCGGCTCTTTGAACCTATATCAGGCTCTGCAACAAAGTTCCAGGACCCCGGACCCTTAAAGCGGTTGGAAGCGCCTGAGGTTTATAGAGCTTTAGAGCTTGTCCAATGCCTTTACCCATACATGAGCAAGTTAAAGAAGAACTAGATAGGCTGCTAAATGTGGTCTTTATATGCCCAGTATCGTTTAACCAGTGGGATATGCACATGGATATATTTAAGAAGCCTAATGAATGACTTCGTATTTGTAGTGATTTTTAGTTTACTATTAATAGTCAAGTTTTTATTTGCGTCCACTTCCTCGGCTGGAGAAATTGGCGACCATTATTTTTCAAAGATAGATATCTTTGACATCTACTTTCAGTTATTTCTAAATGGTCAGACGAAACATTTATTGGTTACTAAACTGCCATTTCGAATGTATCATTGTAACAGGATGCCATTTGAGATTCAAGCACTGCAATACTTCAGAGATATCTTCAGCAACTCATCCAAAGTATCCCCAACTGTGTTAATTATTGAGATGGTTTGTTGGTTACCGGGGCCGTACAGGAGCATAGTCTGCGCCGTCTACAGCTGTTGGTCGACTGACTCTAAGCCCATGGTTTGCACTGTCGCCTCGACAAATGTAGTTTCTTTGAGCCGAGTATCAAGTTCTTGGAAGATATATTAAATAACGTTGGGCTCAAACACACACAAGATGATGTGGACGCAGTCACAAACTTACTGACCCCTAAGAATCTCAAAGAACTACAGACGTCCGTCGGCAAAGTAAATTATTAAGCCAAGTCTGCTTCTAAACCGGTCAACATTTCCCATCCTCTCAGTCAGCTACTTAAGAAAGTGTCAAATTCGTGTGGCCGGAGGCATGTCAGAAGGCTTTCATGCAACATGCACTCGATTCTGGCACTGGTGCCTTTATGTACCACAACTACGCCGATGGCAAAAGAGCAGCCCACTGCATTTGCATTGAAAATATTGAATGCTGCATACACGAATTATTCACAAATTATGAACATAGCTTTGACTATCATATATGCCATCTTGAACTTACGATTTTATCATTATGGTGCTATATTTCACCTGGTCACCAATTACAAGGTCCTTTACTTCCCAATAACAAGGTGTAGCGGCTGCAGCAGTGTGCGATGTTTTCTGTAGCTGTACCCATGAGATCCATTATGCCGATTTTGATAGGCATGAGATGCTGTGTTTTACCTTAGACGCAAATCAGCGACACACCCTTGAAGCATTTCTCTCCCTGTGCGCACAGTAGCAGCAGAAATGGCTCATGATTAGCTCCTCCATAGGATGTTGTCTGCTGTAGGGTGGAGTTGGGTGGAGCACTAGCCTAAGTACACTAGCCCAGAATGGCTTACCTAATTTTCCGTACAGCACAGGGTTAACGTCATTGATGGGGTCTTTTGCTAGCTACATATGTTACTGAATTCTGAGTAGTTGTTCCTCAAATAAAGAAGCTACTCCATACACTGGGGAATGTGCAGAGTTAAGGCAATAGCGTGGCATCATGTGAATTGGTCTGTGGTTGACGCCGTCATTCAATGCACTCTCCAGAACTGTCGTGCCTGTGTCCATAACCAGTCAGGCCCCAGCTCAGTGACTGAACACTTGGCGACTCATTGCAAGAGTGAACGTTGATTTCACAGTCCACAGGAAGCAATGTGGCTGCTACTTGTTGATGCCTTTTCTAACTTTCCATATGTCACACTGGTGGTTTCAACTACTAAGGTAGAGACTATTCATCCACTGTCGATCATATTTGCAATGAGGGGTGTGGCATCTGCAGTTTAGAATTTTTGTTGTGGCAGTGGCATTGAGCACCTGACCACCATCACTTTCCATCCCACTTCCAATTCAGAAACCCAGAGATGGTCAGGAAATTTAAAATCGCAAATGTTCAAACTACCAATGATAGCTGACTATGGGGAAACACACACTAGGTTCCTTACCACATGCCTCGGCACATACATGGGTGCAGACCTTGCGCAATATTCAGCTGGTCATGCCCACCTCAGGAGGCCCATTACTCATGTGCACAGCCATATTAGCGTCTGCACTCCCACGTCTGGATTCGTACTTTTGGCCAGAACCCCTAGTACATCCAAGGTGACATCATTGACAATAGGGAGAGGCGTATTGATATTAGAGAGGGAGGTCGGCCAGGAGCAGCTTTGCCTCCACAAGCATCAGATCCATCACCAATGTGATGCACTACCCTCATTTCCCTGGATAACTGAGTGGTTGTGCTCTCTGGATGCACTCGATGGACAAACCAGCATATCAGCTTGCCTCTTACCACTACACTTTTGCCCTCATGATAGGCATCAACAGCTCGACAGTGACCAGTGATGGGAGCCTGCCGGCTGCGGTGGTCTAGCGGTTCTAGGCGCTCAGTCCGGAGCCGCGCGGCTGCTACGGTCGCAGGTTCGAATCCTGCCTCGTGCATGGATGTGTCTGATGTCCTTAGGTTAGTTAGGTTTAAGTAGTTCTAAGTTCTAGGGCACTGATGACCACAGATGTTAAGTCCCATAGTGTTCAGAGCCATTTGAACCATTTTTGAAGTGATGGGAGCCAATGGAGGAGGAACCCTTCCTCCATCCGGCCCCCAGACCTCCCACTGGTAGCCCCTCTCATTACCTTGAAAGAAGATTTGTTGGCTGGTTGTGCGAAAAGAGAATTATCCACATTCTCATCTCCACAGCATCCAGCACGCATTCCGATGAAGGCTTGCCCAAACAGTGCTGCCTCCCATCTCAACCAATCATCATGGCGACCTACCACTAGGGCCTTTAATGGGGTTTCCTGTATCTCTCTTTTCCCTTCATTGGTGAAGTCAGGACAGGCTGAGCCAGTTTCTGCCCAAGGTGCCGAATAAAAGAGGAGGGTTTAGTATGTGATGGGAGTTCAGTTAGCCCACTTTGCTTGACTACTGATGGGGAGAACACATCACCATAGATACTCGAGCTCCAGAAAATATCCACAGCTTTCACTTGTGAGATGTACTGATGCTATAGCAAGCATGCTAGCTTTCGCGACTCTATGATGAGTGATTACCGCTATATACAGCAGCCCAGTTGTTGCTAGTTAGTCACTAGACATAAGTTAAAATCCATTGGCTGCAGAGTTTTGTCCTAGTCTGATTTGGATTTCTCTGGATTGATGCTTAAAAAGACTTTGCTATGCCCTGGAATTTTTATCCCCGCACTTCTTGAGCTCCCCCTGCTACGTTCTGCTAACCTCTATGATACCATCAGCATGTGTTGTCAACTGTGTTTTGCCTACACTGAGTACACCCTCCAACTGTTGCCCACTGCGCTGGTTGAGGAGTGGAAATCTAATAAAAGAAATCCTTCACAACTTCGTGGAATGCATGGAGGGATGTTGCAGAGCGGTCACTGCCATGTGTGGTTACCACACACCCTATTAATAACCATGTCCCATCTTTTGTAATGTCCAGAGAACCATAATGAATCACTGTTACTTCAGTGTTATTACTGTTTTTGGTAAAAGTGTCACTTCTGTTCAACTTATTGCATATTTCTTCTGGTTATCGTCTGTAGTATACTGTAACAGTTCTTTTTATATATGGTTGGAGTTGAATCTAGATATGTCATTGGCAGTAACGCACCAGTGTACTGTACTAACATTTGACACACCAGTGTATGTTCATAAGTTTCATGTTAGGTATATCACGAATAAAATAAATTATATCATGCCTTAGAGGTCTGGACCTTATTTTCTATGAAAGACATGATTAGTTGCTGGAAGTATATACATGTTTTCGCGTATATTACTTTGTTTCTCGTATGCGAAGGATATAAACAACTCCAGCAGTTCAAAATTTTCTGTAACGTAATAATATTTCAAATTTCTACTTACAAGGTTTGTCGAAGCTGCTCTATATGTTTTCTTCGCCTTATTCTGGTTGGAGAGCTATTATTTTGCTTTCTACCTATGGAATTAACAAAAAGAATACAAACACTCGTTTACCCCATGTTATGTTTCAAGTGTTGTTGATATTGTGAAATGTGTGTGTGTGATACTTGTGGTCTATGCGTTTTGGGGAGTGGGCTGCCACCAGGGGGGGGGGGGGGTTGTATGTTCTTGTTACATTGTATCTTATAAAAAACACATTTTATTTTTTATTTTTATGGAGAAACTATCAGTTTGTAAAAAATCTTTATATCACTGGTAACAAATTCACACACATTATAAATTACTGTCAGGCAACAATCCCAGTGAGAATAAGAACCACTTACACATCATAGTTCAGGAGATATGAAACCAAAAACAATTATATGCTTGAAAAAATACCACTGCATGCATTATGTTTAAATTTATTATTTCCATGCTGCTAACTCTATTCGCAAAACATTTTGCAGACAGTATCCACATATGCCACTGAATGCACCTATGCAAAAATATCATTGTATGACACATAATGAATGAAATATGACATCAAGAACACTGAAATTGGTGGAAAAAATTGCATTTTGGATGATGCCTTAATACATTTATTCTTTACTACTAACACATTCCTAGAGTCATATCATCTTGAGGAAATCCCTGAGACCCGGCAGCGATTTTCACAGGTTTCAACTGCGAAGCACAGACGACTGTAGGAGACAACAATAGCAGTCTGTAGAGCAACAAAGAGGAGGTGGAACAGAGACTTTTACAAAATCGCGTTGTAGACACGCAAAACAGCGTACAGAAACTGTTGAGGACCATTTCCAACCAAGTCTGTGGTATAATCTGAAAGGCGTTATCTAGAATACATGGATATGAGATTTCATTGATATTACACTAGAAAAAATTCATATTTTGTTTTCGTTTCTAAAGAAAATTGACAAAATGAATATCCAGGTAATGTCCAGTTTGTCAGCTAGGATCTTATAAAAAGACGTTATATATATGTGTGTGTATGTGTGTGTATGTATGTATGTGTATGTATGTCAATGACTAACTACATGGTGTTAGTGAAAAATTCAAAGACTATGTATGTATTAAGTACAGAAGTATACCTCTGTGGAAAAACCTACAATCATTTTTATAAAGAAACTAATCATTTTGCTGGAAAGCGGGACTTCCTCTTGTATGATTCATTTTTGTTTTAACATGCGATATATTAAGAGCAACATTGTTTCAGTCTCTCTGTTGCTGATTTTTTGTGGAATAGAAATACTTAATATTTTCGTTCATAAATATCAGTGTCTGCAGTTATAGTAGCGAATCTGTTAATCTCAAGATACAAAATCTGATTAACGAATTTATAATTTTCAGGCATATGTAACAGGAAATAGTGCTCACGTTGTTTGAGGGCAGGGCAATTGATTGTTAATAGCATTGTGTGTTTTAAATATTATGTTCTCCAGAAGTCGAACCTGAAAATCTGATTAGAATCGAATACTCATTACCACATTTTACGTGGAAGTCACAATGGTATTTTACTGCCAACGAGCATCCAAATAGTGATGATCCTCAGCAATAACCAGGGTCTGATGCAGTGAAACAATTTAAGAGCTGTGGCCTAAAGGTTACAAAACAATAATGTTTCAATATTCTAAAAGGATTAATTGTATATGCAAAGTTATTAACTATATCGTGGCATCACTTCTGTATTGTGTCTTACCCAAGAAAAATGTGTATGTGTGTGTTTCATCGTATTTAGTGTGTATGGGCAACACATTTTTTCTTTTTCATTTTTTTATATCAGGTAGTCACTGATGAAGTATTTGAGATCATATAATTGCAAAGGAACGATCATGATGTTATTTGTCGGATAGATGAGTCAAAAGAAGAAAAAGGAACTTGTAAACTCTACTTGGAGATCAATCAGATGGGGTATTAGAAGTTCACACTTGGGAAAAAGAGATAGAGAGAGAGAGAGAGAGGGGGGGGGGGGGGGGAGAGCAGATCCAATAATTTTTATTGACTTACAATAATAAAGGAAACTGGTATACATTCTTTCAAAATATAAAACTGTGGAGACCTGGGGTGTGGACCTCTACGGGGGCATGTGGAGTACCCATTCCTCTGATTATAAAGATGGTGTTCAGCTCTCTGACATGGGCGTTGTGGGTTTGGTGGGCTGGTTGGTACTGCAGGGAAATGTCGGATGTGACGATGGACACATCAGGGTAGACATAACTTAAGAAAATATTGTTTATTGTTGTCAGATACGCCCCTTCATCCAGTGGCGTTTTATTTTTTACTACACTTAAGACTTCCAGTTTGTAAAAAAACCCTTATATCATAAATAACTTCACGTGAACCCACAATGTCTCTAATTTGGTGCAGTTGAGGTGACAGATGTAGCAGAAGATCACATACACTGCCCGGAGAGGTTGTGACTGCTCTGTGGTGCTGAATCAGCAACTGGTGGTCAAGGCCTCCAAGCATTGGCTGGTGCAGCCTGCAATGCTTGGCAGCAGTGGGAAGGCTAGGTTTCAGGGTAAACAGAACTCTGTTCCTCGGCATGTGACTAGCGGCCGGAAGGGGAGGGCAACTGTCCAACTGATACTGAGCCAGGAGTCCAGGAGTGAGGGTCAGGCAGCGAGATGGCCTAGTTACATGTTACTAACACATTTTGGACTTCGTTCTGGTGTCTGACTGCAAAGGAGTGCACTGCCAGTTGGTGCAATGCTGCATTGGATGGTCTCGCCACAAACTGACATAACATGTGGAGCGTTTTGCAAGTTCGTTGTGGTTAAAAATGGTTCAAATGGCTCTGAGCACTATTGGACTTAACATCTGAGGTCACCAGTCCTCTAGAACGTAGACCTACTTAAACCTAATTAACCTAAGGACATCACACACATCCATGCCCAAGGCATGTTTCGAACCTGCGACCATAGCGGTCACGCCGTTCCAGACGGAAGCGCCACCCGGCCACACCGGCCGGCAAGTTTGTTGTGATGCCAGCTGTGAACCTTCACACCAGTAAGCGGTACACTGTGTCTCTAATTACCTTCGTGTCATGGTACTCTGTCCATATAGTTCTACGAGTATATCTCCCCCTCATCAGCGAAATTCAGTCCCTGAATAGAACTTGGTGCTGCTCTAATGAATGCTAGCTGGAACAAACACTAAGGTATTATAAACGACATGCCTCTCTGTAGTTTGTATTCTTGTCACAAGCTGGTTCTGAAACCTATTCCAAAAAACTGTTAAAAGACACGATTGGTTATGTATATTACTACACATCGACTCCATTGGTTCCTTTGGTCCATAATATTCACGCGTGGATCCGTGTTTATGTAACTGATGTACTGCTTTATGCAACATTCTCTATGCTGTCCGTTAGGAACGATACTCCCCATCCCTGAGCTATTTTTCAGGCATTTAACAAGCAATGCTCAACCTGCCATTTAGCACTGAATAACGGCATCTCATTCTCTTTCCATCTCTCTCTCTCTCTTTCACTGTGACAACGACGTGTGCTCTCAGCGGAGCAGTCGAGTTTCTCCGTCTAATAGTTCATTCAAATTATGCAATCCTGGCAGTTATTATGTTTTGTAAACATTTGGCTTTTAGAAGTCAGTGTTCATCGGTGTCTCACACTTCATAGCGTCCAAAAAATGTGGATGTCCACTGCATTTTCAAGACAGTATCAGTAGCATTTGGGACTTTCCGGAGAAAACACAAAATTCTTCGTTTTTTGCACAATGTTGCTTTCTTGGAGTTCGCAAAAAGCAGCGCACCTTCTCATTCCCCTTCTGGGTTGTGAAAACGGTCGCGTCTGGTTGCTTTGTGATACAGTAGATTTTATCTGTGTTTGCCTGCGACGCGTAAGGTGTCCAACAAACAGTGGTACTGCAAAATACTGACTAACGATCTGTGAGCCATTGACCTGCTTGCCTTCTGGAACTCCCTTCTGAGAACAGCTCCGAGGATGGTGTCCTATGTGACTCCATGGTGCTGTTGTCTCATCTCATGCTGCTTTCAATGTCGTCTAGGTTATATAATCCCTACCGACAATCACTAGTACATTTATCCATGTCCATTAATTATTCCGATGTTACACGATGCTTCCGATAAAACTGTTGCTTAACAGTCACCAAGTTCCTGATCAAACAAAATTGTTAAGGCTTTCGTGGCCACTTGACAAACTGCCTATTAACTTATGTCTCGGGTTCTTCAGCCGATGTTCATCTAATGATTTTTCTGACGTTTCGCCAGCACGAGTGGCTGGCATTGTCAAGAAAGAGGAAAGCCTTAAGGTAAACCGATCCTGGCTTCCCGTACTGCAGCGAACGACCGCCGCAGGTAGCAAGAGGAGAACCGCACCGGAATTGAGCGCGGAGAGGCCCTCGGACGTTGGCGCGCCAGGTACATATAGTCTGCGGCCGCGAGCTCGGCTCCAGTTCACCACCGGCAATGGTGGGTGAAGCTTTGACGATGCCAGCCACTCGTGCTGGCGAAACGTCAGAAAAATCATTAGATGAACGTCGGCCGAAGAACCCGAGACATAAGCCAATAGGCAGTTTGTCAACAAGTGGCCACGAAAGCCTTAACAATTTTGTATTACGCCTCTACGGGGAGGAGATTTGCAGGTTGTACCGACGCCTTGACCAACGACGGAAGAAGAAAGCGCGACTGATGTCCTCTCTCGCCTTTCTGTCACGGTACCGAGAGGAACGTGCTACACCGAAGTTCTTGAGATGTAAGCGCCTATTCACCACCGCCAAAGCACATCGTATCTACAACAGAATGGAACGAGCTTTTCTTCGTGAGCGAATACATACGACACGGAGAGACTTGGCAAGAACGGATCAGGAACTCCTGGACATTTTCTATCAACTGAGTAGCAGAATGCATCGAGACGACTGGGACAAGATCGACAGCATCACTCACAGGAGCATGCAGAACGAACTCGAGCGCTGCACCGAGCGACAGAAGAAAAAGTTTGAAAGATGCCGGAAGCAGACCGACAAGACGATTCCCGACATGTCACACACAGTGGTCAACCTAACTGAGCGACAATTGACCGAAGAGGAAGTCGCTATCATCCCGAGAACTATACCTATGTAGGACATCATTGCCAACACTGAAGCAGCCATTCGGACCCTTCCTTGTGAAAGGGCAGAGGAAATGCGCACTGAAACAGCCAGGATACTGCGCCGTGCAAAACCACCATCTTGCAACCTGAAGAAAGAAGAGGTACAAGCCATTAAGAATCTCAACGCCGACAAGAGTATATTGGTACTGCCTGCAGATAAGGGGAATGCGACCGTCGTAATGAAGACCGGAGATTATGAGCAAAAGATCCGAGACGTATTAGATCCGGCGACGTACCGAAAACTAAGCGCAGATCCGACGCAGCGTATCACACGGAATACGAATCGATTAATCAAGGCGTCTTCTCTGCCGGCGGACATACAGAGAAACCTGCGCAACACAGAAGCCCTACCACCTCGGCTGTATGGATAACCCAAGATCCATAAGAACAACGTTCCACTGAGACCGATCGTTAGCGCTCCTGGCTCACCGACATATAAACTGGGAAAACACTTGGCCTCTCTGCTCCAGCCACACGTGGGGAAGACCAACACATACATTAAGGACTCAGGACATTTCAATGAGAAGCTGAAGAAACTGAAACTTGCACCAAACGACATCCTGGTCAGCTTTGATGTTTCGTTATTTACGAAAGTGCCACTCAGTGACGCTCTGAAGGACATCGGTTCCATTTTCCCGCAAGACATCAGAAAGCTCTTCCATGCATGTCTCACCACCAGCTATTTCACGTGGAATGGCGATTTCTACGAACAGCTGGAAGGCGTCGCCATGAGTAGTCCTCAGCCCAGTGGTGGCCAACCTCTTCATGGAACAATTCGAGGCACAGGCACTGGACTCGGCGACTTGCAAACCTAAGGTGTGGTACAGGTACGTCGATGATACTTTGTGGTGTGAAGCCATGGTGAAGAACAGCTCGGTGACTTCCTAAGACACTTGAACAGCCTCCATGCCAACATAACATTTACCTTGGAAGTAGAAAAGGACAAGAAACTGCCATTTCTAGATGTGCTGGTCACAAGGGACGGCGAAAACCTGGGACACAGCGTGTATCGAAAACCGACACACACGGACCGATACCTGCACAAACTGTCAAACCACCACCCGAGCCAGAAAAGAGGCATGATTAGTACGCTCGTACCGAGGGCAGGACGAATATGTGAGCCGCAACACCTCAAACGAGAAATGCAACACCTGGAAACTGTTCTGATGAGCAATGGGTACTCCACAAATTACATTAGAAGTGTAACAGAGCTAAACACTCGGCGAAGTAAGGAACCAGAAAAAGAAATGTCGGGTACGGCCTTTCTGCCATACATTCCCAGAGTGACGGACAGAATCGGCCGTATATTGCGCAAACACGGCGTAAAGACGATTTTCAAACCGACAAGGAAGATCAAAGGGCGTCTTAGATCGGCGAAGGAGAAAAGAGACCCACTTGCAATGTCGGGAATATACCGTATACCATGCACATGCGGAAAAGTTTATGTCGGAATGATTGGACGATCAATTAACACGAGGATCAAAGAGCATAAGCGACATTGCAGGTTGGGGCAGGTGGAAATATCGGTCGTGGCAGAGCACGCACTGAATGAGACCGACCACGTAATAAAATTTGCCGTCACGGAAGTTCTGGCTGTAGAGAGGCACTATCACACGTGCTTGTTCAGAGAAGCTGTAGAAATACAAAAACACGCGAACAGTTTGGACAAGAAAGAGGAAAGCCTTAAGGTAAACGGATCCTGGCTTCCCTTACTGCAGCGAACGACCGTCGCAGGTAGCAAGAGGAGAACGCACCGTAAATGACCGCGGAGAAGCCCTCGGACGTTGGCGCACCAGGTACATATAGTCTGCGGCCGCGAGCTTCCTGATAAAAAATAGTCTATAAACCTTTTACAGTGAATGACATTCCCCTGTCTTTGGCATCAGAGTTACACCATGTTGTACGGATAGGGTTTGAGATTTTGGAGGATTTCCTACAATTACGCAGTCTCCAACTACAGTAATCATGCATTACTTGTTTGAAATTACAGAAAAATGCAGAATTAGGTACTTGCTCATTTCCATGCATTATCCCTCTTAAATATAAACCTAGCTTCGTCAGCATATCACTCATCCTCACCAACTTATTCCTCCTAATTCCCAAGTAATGCATCACTGTATTAATCTATTTCATCCTATCCGTACGTCATGATATCTGCTATGGAGTACAGGCACAAGAATTCTGCAAGAAGGAGTTAAGCACAAACTGCATACAAAACATCCGAGATGAATACAAGATAGTTACATTATTGGTCTTAGCGTGTGGAGAAGCTTCGCTTAATTCTTAAAACTGCACTTCTCATCTCGGAGAGATCTGTTCAGCATATGGTGCCCTGTAATACTACTGAAGTTATTATTTAACCACACTAGCAATGTAAACTCATCACGGCTCCTATTATTGAAGTAACACTTTCTCCCTACCGTATTTCCCTGAAACCTGATGCATTTTCCTTTTATGAATCCCACTATTCCTTCCACCGTTTCTGACAATTTCCTCAGGTAGGTTACCTGCTATCATGCCGACTGATCTTCGAGGGACCACAAGTAGTATAACGAAGGCGTCACGGACAATGATCCACCTCGGTGTGTGTGGTATTTCAATATAATGGAGAAGGTCAAGAAAAGCAGATTCTTTGCGTTCATGTGCTGTGCAATCTCAGCTGCCTGCTGGAAGTGGACAGTCAGTAGACACAATATGAGGTTGTCATAGACCATATGTACCAAACGATTTGGTGCAAAATTGGATGCACTGTGTCCTTCCGGGTCACCATACTTCTTCTTGAGGGAAGCAGGTGGGGCGGAGCGGGGCCGATGCGAGGCGGTAGGGGAGGTGGGAGTTGGGGGGGGGGGGGGGGGGAGTCTGTTTCGATTGGCGGCGCGGCGTTCGTCAGACCGGGGAACGATGTGCTATTCATGGGACACAGTGGCGCGAGCCATCAGCCTTACGGATGCATGAGTCTGAGAGGCTGTGGCAATCCCGAGAGGTTGCTCGTGTTCCTTCGCTAGTAGGTCGCACCGACTCGGCTTGCATCTCGTACGTATACACCGTGGGACACCTGCTGCCTTACATTCCTGATCTGTTTCACGCCCTATGTCCAACATGCAGTATCTGGTTATCGTTTATATCTTCAGACCCCAGAACGCAAGTATTTGATTTTACCTCTCTTCGACCGACAGCTGAAGATGGCAAAATATCTGTGCAATACCTTCAGAGACTGGAATTACAGGAAATAGAATGTTAACTGAATATGGTGTATATCAGTTACAAGAGTGCCACATGAGCACTATCGCCACTACTGAGGAAACTACAGTTGGATATCATACTTATGCTACTCATCCTTAAGAAGAACTGTAAAATGATTAAGGAGGGAGGCACTGAATAATTAATGATTAGTACAAGACTTCAGGTGCTGTTAGGTTATGTAGTTTGTTGTCAAAGATGGATGAAATCGAGGAAGTACAGTCACGAAAATCGGCTCTCTCGTGTTTCCAAATAGCGCATGAGATGGAGTGGATGCGAGTAGCAGAGCGTGTTGTATACCTGGACGACTTTTCAGACTTCCGCCTCTAGCCAGCCCTGTAAAAAAAGTTTAACATATTTTCCTATTCCATCTCTTTTTGTGTATTGCCGTTCTGAAATTACCAAAATTACTCCGAAAAAGACAAGTTTTTCCAAATGATAAAAATGTTACGAGGTACAATATGGCCTCGTATCCAGGTACAAATATTCTATCGAAATTTAAAAGCGATGCAGTACAGGAAATGTTGTCAATACTGTACTTAATAGTCTTCAATACTGTACTTAATAGTCTATCTGTTGCGTTATTATTCTACTACACATCACACAATCAGCAGGCGACACCTGTTACCTTGAAGTATTATAGCAAGTTAGTTACTAGTGAAATGCATTTTCAAACAGAAGCTGTTGGAAGCAACACCATTTTTCATTTTCGAGACAAATAAAATATTTGCGAAGTTAAAGAAATTCAGATCACTTGCGATTTCACATGTTCTGTGGCAAAAGATCTCCCGTTTCGTAGCACAAGACGGTGCATGACCGCCAAAATATTTTGCTTAACCATCGAAATGAAGAATAAAAAAATTATTTGCCATAAAATTCTGTAACTGAAGAATTAATAATATCTTCCAAGTTGCTTTAATATAGCATAGATCGATGAAACATCTCCCTAGAACAAAAACAGCAAAAAATTTCGGAAAGAGCTTATGGCGATCTCTATTGCATATTCCTTGACGTGATTCTATTGTTTACTACGAAGAAACAACTACCACGATACGTCATGTATTACTTGGTACAATATTCTCAAGTTAAGCACTCTGCTACACTACTACAAGGCGCCAAACATTGTTCTAGAATGTCAGCTACATTAGTAAGAAGAAAAGAAACAAAACTGTATAGTTCAAGGTTTGGGGAAAATTAAACTACACCTACACGTGCCGCTGGATGGATGCACAATGTGAAGTTATTTATTAATTACAAAAAAGCGCTATTACTTTCAAATGGAATGTGATATAAATGACCCTAAGCGGAAGAGAATGAACGATAGTGACAAGCATTATACCGGGTATTTGAAGAGAGATTCATCATATCTGAACATACTATATTCTCGGCATGAATGAAGTTAGAAACTTAGTGTCAGTTTTAACCTGAGCATCGAAAATAAAGAGTTTACGTCTCCTCGGTGGAGCAGCTACCTCGTCCGCTCGGTCGGTCGGTCGGTCGTTCACACTGGCCTTTTTAACTGTGGCGGCACATAGTAATCAAAGACTGTGAATGCAGTATCTTTTACATGATATCGCAATTATGACAAGAGCTTGGCTGTCTTCTGGATGTTTATCCAGCGTCCGGTAAAGAGCACGTTGAACGTTTGTGGAAATAAAATTGTAACTTTGACAATAAACGTAGTTATAATAAGTACTGCACGGTTGTATGTGTGTGTTTGCACAAATGTACCATTGTAAAATCGGGTGTTTCTTTTGAAAATAAAGTCTTTATGCCCATATCATGTGTCACCAAGATCAATCGACTTAAATGCAGAGGATGTAATCTTGCGAACTCTGATGAATCCCTTTGAAACACTAAGACTACAGTGATTAATTTACGAATTCAAGAGACAAAAGCATATGTTACAGTGGACAGCCTTCGACAGCGTGACGGTGTTTTCCGGTGAAGTTAAATTCCCTTGGCGCGAGAAGACACAGACATCAGTTCCTGCCCGATTTCTGCATCACCCATGCAGCAAATAAAACACAAAACTAACCGCTTCAAATTTTCATATTAAATAATTATTACTATAAAGGCGACAACAATCATATATTATATAGCATAGTACACATCGTTGAGGCAGAAAGATCCACAGTGTTACAACTCAAATTTTGTATCACAGAAAAAACTCCTCTCTTTTTCTGGCCTTTAACCTGTATCACTAGATGTCGGCATGGTAATTTTTGATCTGGCAGTGTTAGTGGTATGTGGTGGCACGATACCCGTCTAGCTCGCCAACCCTCCTCCATCGACAGCCTGCTCCCTGCCACCCCACCGTCCTCCAGACGCCGTGTATGTACCCGACTGCCTGCGTCTACTGCGTTATCCCTTGTAAAAGAGCGCCAACTTTTTCTAAATGTTTTTAAGCGTATGTACCAACCCACTATTCGCCCAAGTGAATGTGGGAAACCGCCTAAAAACCACACGCAGGTTGACCGGCACACAGCACTTCGTCGTGTAACAAACGACGAGCCTCCCCATACGCCAGAAACGACGTATGAAAGCAAGCAGCTATCCAGGGAGGTCATCATCGCTTCAGAATGCGATCGCCTAAACTATTATTAGCCCATATCTGACTAGTAAATGATCGCACTCATAGCTGTCAGTTCAGATTCAATGTCAGTTACTCAAACACACAAGTACTGCACAATTAATAAATGATAAGATGCTAAATACAGGGAGCGAAAGGCTATTTACAACTTCTACAGAAACCGGATGGCAGTTATAAGAGTCGAGGGGCACAAAAGGGAAGCAGCGGTTGGGAAGGGAGTGACACAGGGTTGTAGCCTCTCCCTGATGTTATTCATTATGTGTATTTAGCAAGCTGTGAAGGAAACAAAAGAAAAATTCGGATCCATGGAGAAGAAATAAAAATTTTGAGGTTCGCCGATAACGTTGTAATTCTGTCAGAGACAGCAAAGGACTTGGAAGAGCAGTTGAACGGAATGGACAGTGTCTTGAAAGGAGGATATAAGATGAACATCAACAAAAGCAAAACGAGGGTAATGGAATGTAGTCGAATTAATTCGGGTGATGGAGAGGGAATTAGATTAGGAAATGAGACACTTAAAGTAGTAAAGGAGATTTGCTATTTGGGGAGCAAAATAACTGACGATGGTCGAAGTAGAGAGGATATAAAATGTAGATTGGCAATGGCAAGGAAAGCGTTTCTGAAGAGAAATTTGTCAACATCGAGTATAGATTTAAGTGACAGGAAGTCGTTTCTGAAAGTATTTGTATGCAGTGTAGCCATGTATGGAAGTGAAACATGGACGACAAACAGTTTGGACAAGAAGAGAATAGAAGCTTTCGAAATGTGGTGCTACAGAAGAATGCTGAAGATTAGATGGGTAGATCACATAACTAATGAGGAGGTATTGAATAGAATTGAGGAGAAGAGGAGTTTGAGGCACAACTTGACAAGAAGAAGGAACCGGTTGGTAGGACATGTTCTGAGGCATCAAGGGATCACAAATTTAGCATTCGAGGGCAGTGTGGAGGGTAAAAGTCGTAGAGGGAGACCAAGAGATGAATATACTAAGCAGATTCAGAAGGATGTAGGTTGCAGTAAGTACTGGGCGATGAAGAAGCTTGCACAGGATAGATGCTAACGAAATGTTTCAAACTTAACAACTTCGTTTAAAATTATCTGTGACTATCTAATGAAGTTCCTGCTTGACCCAAAGTCTTCTGCCAATCGCAAATACTTGTGCCAGATGTGACTATTTGGTCCCCGAAGTATAGTGTAGACAAATTACTTGTAGGCACTGATGCCCAACAGTCGCTGTACAACAAGTGACGGATGAATTGGTGTATCGACAGTGGCTAAAACGAACGGAAAAGTCCGGGTGAAGAGCAAGCACCACTGAGAATACCGCAACTCTGCTATAGGCGATGCCTATTAATCGCCTGTACTCGAATTAGTGTAGAAAATCTAGGAAGATCTGACGACAAAAGGATCTGAACTGTGACACAGACGTGAGAATTTTGGAAGTACCGAGGACAAGTGCATGAAAACACTAAGTCCTTAACAAAAATTGTGGATTGGCTGCCATGTGGAGCACACAGATCGGGCGACAGCTGATGTCAGAAGCAGGGGTCCCCTTCCAGTCTTCAGTTAGTCCATTTGGACTTGAGAGTTGGCTTCCGACTTGATCTTCGTGATACAAATCAGACAAAAGTCATAAAATTATAATTTACGTAACTTTAACGCTAAACACATACAAAAAATCTCGCGTTTGTGTTGCTTTTTTGATACGACTTACTAAATTGAAAGTTGAATAGTATTCTAATCAGTAATAAATACATCGTTAGCTTGATTCCACAATTTTGTTCTATTCTTGATATTTCCTAAAACCATTAATTATTCCCCTGGTGCATAAACTCGTACCGTTTCTCACAAGTTTGATAAACACAATAATACACGTAACAGAGACTTTAGTATTCAACAATACGTTCTCCTTCACTATTTGTAGAAGTCTGCCAACGCTGGAGCAACATTTTTATTCCGGGACTGTAGAAATCATGTGGTCCGAGGCGAAAAACTCGTCGAGACATGTTCGGAGCACATTTTTACCCGGAAAGGAAGTTCCTTGCAGATAATTTGACAGACGGAGGAAAAGGTGAAAATCGGAAGTAATAAGATAAGGTGGCTGCGGAATGACTTACAAACCTCACTGGTATGTAGTGGTCTTTGTCAGTATAGCAGAATGATTGCAGGTGTTATCGTGGACTACCGTCACTTTGATGTCTTCATTTTGATCCTTTGCAGTTCGATCGAGAAGAACGCATTTATCGCGAGGCATTCTTTTACTTTTAGACTGCAGTATTAATTAAGGTCCAACAATGCTTCTGAGATGATTCTGAGAATTTCTCCAGAGTTCTTGTAGACCTTTATGACTGTGTTCGGTCATATGTCCAGTGCTCTTGGAATATTAATAAACTTTTTGGCACCCTTATCTTGAAGAGATGGAAGTCTAACAATAGTTTCCATTGTAAAGTTTTTCAAAGATCGCTCTATGTATGTACCAGGGTTTGAAAAATCCAGAAAAATCTGATGTAACATTTTCAGGCCTCGCCAGAAAAGAGACTGGCTTACACGACTGGGAAACATTTGGGTCATAGTCCTGAATGTGACTGTGGAATATCAGAGCAGCCTGTGGAGCACATTGCTCAACAGCGCTGCAAAATATTGTGGGAAATGGCGCCATGTCCTGAGAGATACAACTGCTATTAGTTAGCTACCGAATGCTGACTGAGATATGTGAATGGGTAATACTGGAACAGAGTAACTTTCTTCGAACAATTTGTAGTCTATTTTAAATTTCTTATTGTATCTGTAATATGTAATTTTTCTTCGTGAAATTCGAGAATTATAATTTATATTTTCCACTTGTGTTTGTAATTTGAAGCTAGTAGATTCTTAGAGTGCTGTACGCTATAAGCTACCTCCTATCTCCTGCTTAGCTTCTTCTGCTCAAAAGTCGCATTACATGCAAGCATCAAACCAGGAAGAATATTAATGCCAGTCCCATTTCAAATATGAAGCTTTGATTAGCACCAGAGTCAAAATATTTCCTTACACCAAATTTGCGTTCTCAATTTGGATGAACAATTCTGTGACACATAAAAGATCACATGTCTTAAAATTTTACAAATCAATACCAATAAAGCAAAACGCTATTGGATGTGTGGGTAATATTTAAAAAACGCTGGGTTAAAGTATAACTGTAAAATAATATGAAAATAACATAAAATACACACCAGTGTGTGAAAGACAGAAAATTAATAACTAAATGCTTGTAATACATTATACCAACTCTGAAACTCAAAAACGATGGAAATATCTTGCAGAAATTAGCGATTTTGCTAAAATGAAAGGTTGTATATTGTATCTAACGCAAGTGGAATCTGTCAACTTCCATACTGCTTTTGTAAACGTGAAAGAAATACCTAAAAATTGAAAATAATCCAGAATGAAGGATTGAAGTATTTTTACGATTTTTTTCAGTACACAGCTTAGTAACATCAAATGAATCCTTCAGAATTTGGGGTGAGACTGATGACAAGAGGCAACAGAATGAACGTTAATCTGACTATAGTGGGCCTCAGCATTTCGTGAACAATAGCGCAGATGTGACAATGGACTGAATATAACCGTATTAACGTTGGTTCCACACTGTAGGCTCTGAGTATTGATTCCTGCAAATTTTTTTTTTGTAGAAGCACATTACACGGTAATTAGCCACCATCTGGCACTGTGAATAGGCTGCATTTTCCGTAGCGGAAAATCCCTGGACCGTGTGCCGTGATATTCGTACAACAGTACAGTGGAATAAAGAATTGCGTTCGACTCTCCACCGTGTTTGGAACACCATTGTTCTCTGTTGCTAGAAGCAACAGCTCAATTTACGACTCAGTGCATTTCTACCACGGGGTTTGATGTAAACACACAAACAGCTGTTAATTTCCAAACCGACCATAAATTACTTCCTACGAGAAAGGCACTGTCGCTTTTATTTTCAGCATTATGGTAAAGAACGTTTTTCGTGGTGTGTCGACACCATTAAAACTTAATCCTGGGAATGAATGATACCCACAAAGAGGGATAGTGTGCAAGCTTTTCCAAGCGGTTCTAGGAGCGCTAACTGCACGCTCATTATCTTCTCCTTTTTTGTCTTGTCCAGGAAGAAATTTTTGTGCCATCACTTTTGTAAATGATGTAGCTTTTTCTAATTTTATCTTCAGGTTCCATGTGCCTCACCTTGCAACCATTCGATTCCACTGAGTGTTCAAATCTCATTATGAGGCTAACTCACACACCTGTTATTAACCATGCACTCTTTTTTGTGATGTAAATTAGAAATGCTACATATTAAAAGTCTTTTGCGCTTCAGAATTCTAATTGATACCTATGTTTTTTGCACTGATTCTACCACCTGAGCCATCCCAGCACACATTTTCCAGAGTTCACTGACGATCTGTTGCGTATATGTTAGACTGGAAAACAGAATGGAAAGAAACATGATAGAAAATTGCTTGGGCACAACACAAATAATTTCTTTCTCTCGAATGAATGTTTAGCCGTTTCATCCAAACGAAAGAGAAATTGATGCAGTAAAGGTTATCCTGGAGTGGACACACGACAGTTAATGTTTACCATTGAACGGTAAATAATTATTGATTTAATACTAATTAATGACAGATACAAATTATTATGATAAACACATTTAATCAGTTTTTAACCACCTTCATGTATATACGCTTAATTTTCGTTAACTTCAAGAAATAGTTTGTCTGAAAAATAACTAAAACTAAAACCGGTTCAGTAATTATGCTGGTATTAAGATATGAGCGAATTTAAAGGGATAATGATGAGGACAGAGAAAAACCAAAATATTTTAGCAAGAGTAAAGTACTGTTATCACAAAATGTGAAATAAGAGGGATCGGGAATCAACGACTTTTACTCACACAATTTGATAGATAGTTAAATCACTGCAGACTAAGAACTCATGGATATGATGGAGTGTCTAGCAGAGCATTAAAGCACTGTGCTCCACATGTTATACCTGTACTTAGACGTATTGGTAACTAAACAAAAGGTTTCTAACGGTAAGCATCCTTTTTGATTTAAATAAGGCGTATGATTGTGCTGATCACATAATGTTGCTCCAGAAATTGGACCATTATGGAATACGGGCAGCAGCTCACAGTTTGTTCACCTCCTATTTTAACAACATACAACGCTGAGAACGGCTATGATGTGGAATCTGAGTGGTGCATGGTCAAAGGGGGTGAGGGTGAATGGGGTGGGGGCTACTCCAGTTCCTTATTTATACAGGGTGGTCCATTGATAGTGACCGGGCCAAATATCTCACGAAATACGCATCAAACGAAAGAACTACAAAGATCGAAACTCGTCTAGCTTGAAGGGGGAAACCATATGGCGCTATGATTCGCACACTAGATAGCGCTGCCATAGGTCAAACGGATATCAACTGTGTTTTTTAAATAGGAACCCCCGTGTTTTATTTCATATTCGTGTAGTACCTAAAGAAATATGAATGTTTTAGTTGGACCAATTTTTTCGCTTTGTGATAGATGGCGCTGTAATAGTCACAAACGTATAAGTACGTGGTATCACGTAACGTCCTGCCAGTGCGGACGGTATTTGCTTCGTGATACATTACCCATGTTAAGACGGACCGTTTACCAATTGCGGAAAAGGTCAATATCGTGTTGATGTATGGCTATTGTGATCAAAAAGCCCAACGAGCGTGTGCTATGTATGCTGCTCGGTATCCTGGACTACATCATCCAAGTGTCCGGACCGTTTGCCGGTTAGTTACGTTATTTAAGGAAACAGGAAATGTTCAGCCACATGTGAAACGTCAACCACGACCTGCAACAAATGATGATGCCCAAGTAGGTGTTTTAGCTGCTGTCGCGCCTGATCCGCACATCAGTAGCAGACAAACTGCTCGAGAATCGGGAATTTCAAAAACGTCGGTGTTGAGAATGCTACAGCAACATCGATTGCACCCGTACCATATTTCTATGCACCAGGAATTGCATGGCGAAGACTTTGAACGTCGTGTACAGTTCTGCCACTGGGCACAATAGAAATTACGGGACGATGAGAGATTTTTTGCATGCGTTCTATTTAGCGACGAACCGTCATTCACCAACAGCGGTAACGTAAACCGGCATAATATGCGCTATTGGGCAACGGAAAATCCACGATGGCTGTGACAAGTGGAACATCAGCGACCTTGGCGGGTTAATGTATGGTGCGGCATTATGGGAGGAAGGATAATTGGCCCCCATTTTATCGATGGCAATCTAAATGGTGTAATGTATGCTGATTTCCTACGTAATATTCTACCGATATTACTACAAGATGTTTCACTGCGTGACAGAATGGCGATGTACTTCCAACATGATGGATGTCCGGCACATAGCTAGAGTGCGGTTGAAGCGGTATTGAATAGCATATTTTATGATAGGTGCAATGGTCGTCGAAGCACAATACTATGGCCCCCACGTTCACCGGATCTGACGTCCCCGGATTTCTTTCTGTGGGGAAAGTTGAAGGATATTTGCTATCGTGATCCACCGACAACGCCTGACAACATGCGTCAGCGCATTGTCAATGCATGTGCGAACATTACGAAGGCGAACTACTCGCTGTTGAGAGGAACGTCGTTACACGTATTGCCAAATGCATTGAGGTTGACGGACATATTTTTGAGCATTTATTGCATTAATGTGGTATTTACTAGTAATCACGCTGTAACAGCATGAGTTCTCAGAAATGATAAGTTCACAAAGGTACATATATCACATTGGAACAACTTCAATAAAATGTTCAAACGTACCTACGTTCTATATTTTAATTTAAAAAACCTACCTGTTACCAACCGTTCGTCTAAAATTGTAAGCCATATATTTGTGACTATTACAGCGCCATCTATCACAAAGCGAAATAAGTGGTCCAACTAAAACATTCATATTTTGTTAACGGAATCTTCTTGGTAGAACAACATTATAATAAATGAAAAGCACCAGTTTGCTTTTGTTTAAGTACATTCATATTTCTTTACGTACTAAACGAATATGTAATAAAAAATGCGGGCTCCTATTTAAAAAAAAACGCAGTTCATATCCGTTTGACCTATGGCAGCACCATCTAGCGGGACAACCATAGCGCCATCCGGTTTTCCCCTTCAAGATAGACAAGTTTCGTTCTTTTTAGTTTTTTCGTTTGACGCTTATTTCATGAGATATTTGGCCCGGTCACGATCAATGGACCACCCTGTATAACTGATATGTCCTCCAGTATTACAGGTGATTCTAAAATATTTCTGTTTGCTAAAAGACGCTAGCTTGGTAGTGAAGGAAGTTGTGTGGAACACTGGCACTATTGCCGTTCATGAGATCAGTTCATGGCTTGTAGAAAATAAACTGACGTTAAATCATTCTAAGTCTTAGTTTTTATAGTTTCTATCACACAATTCAACAAAACCCGACGTTATAATTTCACATAATGGGCATATGATTAGTGAAACTGAACAGTTCAAATTTCTGGGTGTTCAAGTAGATAGTAAACCGTCGTGGAAAGCCCACGTGCAGGATCTTGTTCATAGACTTCATGCTGCCATTTTTACTACATACCTGCTGACAGTATCAGGTTATTCCCAAGAATTACCAGCTTTCACTCAGTTATTACTAGGCAGAAATACAGTCTGCAGTTGGATCGCACTTCGTTGACTCTTGTGGAGGAAGGTGTGCAGTATACAGCTACACTAATTTTCAATAAGCTACCACAAGAATTCAAAAATTTTACCAGTAATCCATGCGCTTTCAAATTGAAACTGAAGAGTTTCCCCGTGGGTCACTCCTATCACTCCTATTCTATTCACGAGTTCCTTGAAAAATTATTGTATTTAGTGCAGTATTGTCTTCATCATCCCTAAGGGAACGAAATGTAGAAGTTTTGCGAATATTTTTAGATTCTTCACTTACTACTAGTTACTGAAACGTGGTACGTACACTTTCACTGTATAACTGGTACTTGCCTTCAAGCACCTGCCAATCCAGGTATTTTCCTTTGGTGTGAGTTACACACTTGAGCAATATTCTTGGATGGCTCGAACGAGTATTTTATAAGCAATCTCCTTAGCAGAATGACTGCATTTTTTTAGTATCCTGCCAATGAATCGAAGTCAACTACCAGCCTTACATATATGTTAGCCTATTTCATCATTCC
Source organism: Schistocerca piceifrons (assembly GCF_021461385.2). NCBI lineage: Eukaryota > Metazoa > Arthropoda > Insecta > Orthoptera > Acrididae > Schistocerca > Schistocerca piceifrons. The sequence continues at coordinate 642,775,272 of NC_060142.1, forward strand.
ATTTCATATCTTTGAAGATTATTGCACAAAGGTATTTGTATGAGTTGACTGATTCCATTTGTGCCTTGGGTTACTACGTTTTTTCTTTATGTAGGATGCATAACTTAGATTAATGAACGTTTAAAGCAAGTTGCTAAGCTCTGCAGCGCTCTGAAGTCTTACAGTATATAAATATTTGTCCATTTTTTCGGAAATTGCTTCATTATAGGTAAGTTCATCATCTGAGTAAAGTCAGAACAAAAAGGGACACAACACAGTTCCCTGAGGCACGCCAGAAGTTGCTTCTATGTCTGTCAGTGACTCTCTATACATGGTAACATGTTGCGTCGTGCCTACGAAGAAACCGTCAGGTCACCAGTCTCACTTGGTACTCCACGTGATCGTACTTTCGCTAATGAAACTTGGTGTATTACCGAGGCAAGTGCTTTTGTGAAGTGTTGAAGAACTGCAGCTACTTTACTTACTTGATCCATGGCTTTCAGGATATGTCTGTATCTAACTGACTGCGTCTAGTGCGTTACCCCTGTAAAACAGTGCGAACTTCTTCTGACTGTCTGAAAAGCATGTGCCTGAGATTCACTTGAAAAACCTGCATTCTCTATTACTTCTGCTTCATCATCGCTGTCAAAGAAATCAGCATAATCCTCTTCGTCAGATCATTCCAGAAAAAGGCGCTCAGTTTCAACTGGGGTCAATCCTTTTCCTTGTGCGTACCTTCAAGGCAATAGGAAAAGTATAATACTCATCTTCAGTAACCAAGCTATCACTCACTCGAAGTGTTTTTGTAAAATATAGCTTCTGATCTTCAAAACATTCAGCAGAGATTGCGCCACATTTACTTACATCAGCGGGCGCAGGCGGCTTTCAGTGCCGTCTCAATGTAGTTGTCTTCTTCACAGATCAGTCACGGCTGCTTGAAGGGCCTTACAATGCGATAGCTGTGAAACTTGTCGCTTGACAATGTCATCGAAACATATCTCGCACCAATGTTGTGTGCTTGGCGCGATAACTTATGATACGCCCTCTAAACCCGCTGGCAGAACAGATAATAGGATTGTGGAAATGACCAAAGGTTGAGGTCAGTTTCTCCTTCTAATGTCATTTATTGTAATTTAATAAACTTTAAAATCAAAGCGGCACATAGCCGGACCTTTACTGAATGCAACTCTTTCGCGGCTGAAGGGCGCTAATTTTATATTAGCTGTCAAAATTACACAGTGTGTTGGACAGCGACAACAGGTGAGGAAAGGACTCGGCCTGAAATTACGTTAGTGGCCACGGCAGGTAACCGGAACACTAACGGCCACTAGCAGAAAATTCCACTGGTGCACTTGACTTTGAATCACAGTAATATAGTTAACTTCACTCAAAAGAACACTGCCTGAATTTACGTCAGCGCCCAGGGCAGGTAACCAGAACACTAACGGCCACAAGACAGAAAATTCCACTGGTGCACTCAAATTGTAGTCGCCCAAAATAGTTAATTGCAGCGCATGGCGGCTAAATTTCAGCAGTAGAACACTCGGTGTTGCTCACAGGAAAACCTGCCCAACAGCAAACCACCTAAACGAACCACCACAACAAGAATGGACGTGGCTTGGGTAGCTGAAACCACTACTCAACTTTGACGTCCTCGGTCGGTGAACCACGAAGTTCATAGCGATTGGACAGCTTCACACACGTTCCGACACTGCGCAGGGACCGCCAGTGGACCCAGCCGACTGCACCTCGCCCAGATAACTTCACTCGTCCGCAACAACCTACCGACTCCCTCCAGACCCCTAGCCGGAAACTATATGCACCAAATCAAAGAAGGTATACTGCACAAATATCGATACACATCAATGCTGCCACATGTAGAAGGAAGAAGAACCACGACGTAACTGCAACAAAGGTGGGAAACCAAACACAGATAGACAGCGAAGTTCACGAAAACGCATAGTTGGGAGTGAGCACGGCTCAACTTAACTAAGGAAAGAAAACTGAACTGGCGGTACTATATACCGCCACGCACCCACCGCAGGGTTAATGAACTGTGACGAGGGCCTGAACAACAGGTGTGGAAGTACTAGACCATGTATAGCAATTTCGAAATACTGGTACGTAATTTAACGTAGAATAGGTAAACGCTATGTCATGCATCGTAATTTTTGTATGCGCTGTTGTCACAAGGTAGCTTTTGTATTCTTAGCACTGACAATGGTTAGTTACCGAAATCGGATCTGCTATAATAAAGCGAGAACGGAAAGACTACTGACTGGTGCCCTTTTCCATTTGGAAAGTGGTATCACAGTCGTGGAGCTCATTCCACTTTCCCAATGAAAGGTAATTTGATGAATTAGCTCTGTATCAGTGTTGCGATGAAAACAGTGCACAACAGTGCAAATGTGGACGGGGTGCGTTGTGTCTTTTGCTTGGAAACATGCTTTTCCCATTCACTCAAATTACTTGCAGATAACAGAATGAGAGATGTCGCACCAGATTTTATTATTAATTGTTTCCACGCAGTTACAAAAGTGTTAAAGCAAAATATCAAGAGATAAAATTTTTAATATTACGCTAGAAACTTCCATTATGATAACATGTAACGCAAAAGGCTTTTCGAGTCACATTAAAGAAAGCCGGTCGAAGTGGTCGAGTGATTCTAGGCGCTACAGTCTGGAACTGTGTGACCGCTACGGTCCCAGGTTCGAATCCTGCCTTGGGCTTGGATGTGTGTGCTGTCCTTAGGTTAGTTAGGTTTAAGTAGTTCTAAGTTCTAGGGGACTGACTACCTTAGAAGTTAAGTCCCATAGTGCTCAGAGCCATTTTGAACCACATTAAAAAAAAGTAGTCAAAAGATCCTCAATTAACTTTTTTAAAACTACTGAAGAATTTTCAATGTGGTAACAGGGAATGCTGAAGGCGTTTTATCGTAGCACACCATTACAAACTTTTTAAAACTACCATAGAAAGTTGAACACAGGACAACCAAATTTACAGAAGGCGACCAGGAAGAGGGACATAGCGCAATTTATATACATACAGCATTTAAGTAAATTTAAGGTGGAGGGGGGAGAATTGAGTTTGGGATCTCCTGCTTACTGGGCAGCTGCATTTTCCACTGTGCCACTTGGACACAGTGTTTATCGTAATGTGTGGACAATAAGGGAAAACATTCTGGCCAACCCACACTCCCACCCAGCGCCTGGTCCATGTTCTCCATGCTCGGCAGTTTCAGATTCTCATTGTAGGTTGAACGTAAATGTGTATCCGTACCGGAGGTGATGAAGAGTAGGCTGAAGTTCAAGACATTAGTCAGGAAGAATCAATACGCAAAGAAGTGTGATACGGAAGTACTAAGGAATGACGAGATACGTTTGAAGTTCTCTAACGCTATAGATACAGCAATAAGGAATAGCCCAGTAGGCAGTACAGTTGAAGAGGAATGGTCATCTCTAAAAAGGGCCATCACAGATGTTGTGAAGGAAAACATAGGTACAAAGAAGGTCGCTGCGAAGAAACCATGGGTAATAGAAGAAATACTTCAGTTGATTGATGAAAGGAGGAAGTACAAACATGTTCCAGGAAAATCAGGAATACAGAAATACAAGTCGCTGAGGAATGGAATAAATAGGAAGTGCAGGGAAGCTAAGACGAAATGGCTGCAGGAAAAATGTGAAGACATCGAAAAAGATATGATTGTCGGAAGGACAGACTCAGCATACAGGAAAGTCAAAACAACCTTTGGCGACGTTAAAAGCAACGGTGGTAACATTAAGAGTGCAACGGGAATTCCATTGTTAAATGCAGAGGAGAGAGCAGATAGGTGGAAAGAATACATTGAAAGCCTCTATGAAGGTGAAGATTTGTCTGATGTGATAGAAGAAGAAACTGGAGTCGATTTAGAAGAGATAGGGGATCCAGTATTAGAATCGGAATTTAAAAGAGCTTTGGAGGACTTACGGTCAAATAAGGCAGAAGGGATAGATAACATTCCATCAGAATTTCTAAAATCATTGGGGGAAGTGGCAACAAAACGACTATTGACGGTGGTGTGTAGAATATATGAGTCTGGCGACATACCATCTGACTTTCGGAAAAGCATCATCCACACAATTCCGAAGACGGCAAGAGCTCACAAGTGCGAGAATTATCGCACAATCAGCTTAAAAGCTCATGCATTGAAGCTGCTTACAAGAATAATATACCGAAGAATGGAAAAGAAAATTGAGAATGCGCTAGGTGACGATCAGTTTGGCTTTAGGAAAAGTAAAGGGACGAGAGAGGCAATTCTGACGTTACGGCTAATAATGGATTCAAGGCTAAAGAAAAATGAAGACACTTTCATAGGATTTGTCGACCTGGAAAAAGCGTTCGACAATATAAAATGGTGCAAGCTGTTCGAGATTCTGAAAATAGTAGGGGTAAGCTATAGGGAGAGACGGGTCATATACAATATGTACAACAACCAAGAGGGAATAATAAGAGTGGACGATCAAGAACGAAGTGCTCGTATTAAGAAGGGTGTAAGACAAGGCTGTAGCCTTTCGCCCCTCCTCTTCAATCTGTACATCGAGGAAGCAATGATGGAAATAAAAGAAAGGTTCCGGAGTGGAATTAAAATACAAGGTGAAACGATATCAATGATACGATTCGCTGATGACATTGCTATCCTGAGTGAAAGTGAAGAAGAATTAAATGATCTGCTGAACGGAATGAACAGTCTAATGAGTACACAGTATGGTTTGAGAGTAAATCGGAGAAAGACGAAGGTAATGACAAGTAGTAGAAATGAGAACAGCGAGAAATTTAACATCAGGATTGATGGTCACGAAGTCAATGAAGTTAAGGAATTCTGCTACCTAGGCAGTAAAATAACCAATGACGGACGGAGAAAGGAGGACATCAAAAGGAGACTCGCTATGGCAAAAAAGGCATTTCTGGCCAAGAGAAGTCTACTAATATCAAATACTGGCCTTAATTTGAGGAGGAAATTTCTGAGGATGTACGTCTGGAGTACAGCATTGTATGGTAGTGAAACATGGACTGTGGGAAAACCGGAACAGAAGAGAATCGAAGCATTTGAGATGTGGTGCTATAGACGAATGTTAAAAATTTGGTGGACTGATAAGGTAAGGAATGAGGAGGTTCTACGCAGAATCGGAGAGGAAAGGAATATGTGGAAAACACTGATAAGGAGAAGGGACAGGATGATAGGACATCTGCTAAGACATGAGGGAGTGACTTCCATGGTACTAGAGGGAGCTGTAGAGGGCAAAAACTGTAGAGGAAGACAGAGATTGGAATACGTCAAGCAAATAATTGAGGACGTAGGTTGCAAGTGCTACTCTGAGATGAAGAGGTTAGCACAGGAAAGGAATTCGTGGCGGGCCGCATCAAACCAGTCAGTAGACCGATGAAAAAAAAACCGGAGGTTGCGGATTCTTTGCCGCTTGAGGCGAATCAATCGTATTAATGCATGGTTTCTGTCCTTTCGGAAATGTCAGAGAGAACAGACAGCTGGCGTTCATACAATCACTATCTGAGAAGACTGCACAGAAAGCCACTTATTGCATTTAGGAAATCATACACTTACAAATTTAAGTCGAAGTGCATCCATAACAGAAAAACGATGTAACGAATACTGAACCAGATTAAAAGAACCCACAACAACTGCTCGGCTGAAGGCTCTTACTTAAGTGGAACGAACTGTTATACAATTATAATTGTACAAGGAATAATATTTTAGAAGAAATACATTTGCAAGGCAATTTCGCTGTAATGCGTGATTTCTACAGCTGCGCAGGAGCTATGTTACAGAGTTAAAAATTATGCTTATGAAGATAAGGAATTAAATAGATTTGCTGTGGGTAGCGCAATTTCAAGTTTCAGTGAACAGAACATTAAATGCCCTACATAAACAGTAAGGAATAAATAGAATTATGTTTATTTTAACTGCAAGAACGTTCAAAATCCAGTCATCATAGATTGCTTCTGCTTACTGGCGACAGTTCAGAATTTACAGGGAACCACCTGACTGCCAGCAAACAGCGTTCCACGAGCTTATTCATCAGATTAACGGCGGCTGTATGGCGGACCATCAACACCCTCAAACAATAGTACGAGGGTCACTCCAAAAAATAAGCACACTATTTTTTTAAAATCCATCTTTTATCTACATGTTTGAAAGTTTTACAGTGTGTAGATACATCCTTTAGGAAAAATATTTTCATTTCCCCACATAATTTCCATCACTCTTAACTGTCTTACGCCATCTTGGAATCAGCGCCTGTATACCCGCACGGTAAAATTCTGGACCAACCTGTTGGAGCCACTGTTTGGCAGCGTTCACAAGGGAGTCATCATCTTCAAACCTTGTTCCACGAAGAGAGTCTTTCAGTTTTCCAAAGAGATGATAGTCACATGGAGCCAGGTCAGGACTGTATGGCGGGTGTTTCAGTGTTGTCCATCCGAGTTTTGCGATCGCTTCCATGGTTTTTTGACTGACATGTGGCCGTGCGTTGTCGTGCAATAGCAAAACATCCTGCTTTTGCCTATGTGGTCGAACACGACTCAGTCGAGCTTGAAGTTTCTTCAGTGCCGGCACATATGCATCAGAATTTATGGTGGTTCCATTTGGCAAGAGTCCTTCTGAATCGAAAAACACCGTAACCATAACTTTTCCAGCAAAAGGTGTGTTTTGAATTTTTTTACTTGGGTGAATTTGCATGATGCCACTCCATTGATTGCCTCTTCGTCTCTGGTGAAAAATGATGGAGCCATGTTTCATCACCTGTCACAATTCTTCCAAGAAATTCATCTCCACCATTCTAGTACTGTTCCAAAAGTTCGCTGCATACCTGTTTTCTTGTTTCTTTGTGAGGCACTGTCAACATCCTGGGAACCCAACTGGTACAAACCTTTTTTAACGCCAACACTTTCATTATTCTGCAAACACTTCCATCCCCTATCCCAAAGTAGCGTGACAATTCGTTCACTGTGATGCGTCTTTTAGAGCTCACCAATTAGTTAACTCTCTGCATATTGTCTGGAGTGTGTGCAGTACGAGGCCTGCCGCTGCGAGGACAATCCTCAATATTGCCGTGCCCGCTTTCATCACGTAACCTGCTTGCCCACCGACTAGCTGTACTGCGATTGACTGCAGCATCTCCGTACACCTTTTCCAACCTCTTGTGGATGTTTCCCACTGTCTCATTTTCACAGCACAGGAATCCTATGACAGCACGTTGCTCCTAACGAACTTCAAGTGTAGCAGCCGTCTTGAAGACATGCTAGGACGGCGCCACTCACGGGAATAGGTTGAACTAAGTTTGAAAACAAGCGGGAAGGATGTATCTACAAATGGCTCTGAGCACTATGGGACTTAACATCTGTGGTCATCAGTCCCCTAGAACTTAGAACTACTTAAACCTAACCAACCTAAGGACATCACACACATCCATGCCCGAGGCAGGATTCGAACCTGCGACCGTAGCAGTCTACATCTACATCTATACTCCGCGAGCCACCTTACGGTGTGTGGCGGAGGGTACTTATTGTACCACTATCTGATCCCCCCTTCCCTGTTCCATTCACGAATTGTGCGTGGGAAGAACGACTGCTTGTAAGTCTCCGTATTTGCTCTAATTTCTCGGATCTTTTCGTTGTGATCATTACGCGAGATATATGTGGGCGGTAGTAATATGTTGCCCATCTCTTCCCGGAATGTGCTCTCTCGTAATTTCGATAATAAACCTCTCCGTATTGCGTAACGCCTTTCTTGAAGTGTCCGCCACTGGAGCTTGTTCAGCATCTCCGTAACGCTCTCGCGCTGACTAAATGTCCCCATGACGAATCGCGCTGCTTTTCGCTGGATCATGTCTATCTCTTCTAGTAATCCAACCTGGTAAGGGTCCCATACTGATGAGCAATACTCAAGAATCAGACGAACAAGCGTTTTGTAAGCTACTTCTTTCGTCGATGAGTCACATTTTCTTAGAATGCTTCCTATGAATCTCAACCTGGCGCCTGCTTTTCCCACTATTTGTTTTATGTGATCATTCCACTTCAGATCGCTCCGGATAGTAACTCCTAAGTATTTTACGGTCGTTACCGCTTCCAATGATTTACCACCTATGGCATAATCGTACTGGAATGGATTTCTGCCCCTATGTATGCGCATTATATTACATTTATCTACGTTTAGGGAAAGCTGCCAGCTGTCGCACCATGCATTAATCCTCTGCAGGTCCTCCTGGAGTACGTACGAGTCTTCTGATGTTGCTACTTTCTTGTAGACAACCGTGTCATCTGCAAATAGCCTCACGGAGCTACTGATGTTGTCAACTAAGTCATTTATGTATATTGTAAACAATAAAGGTCCTATCACGCTTCCCTGCGGTACTCCCGAAATTACCTCTACATCTGCAGATTTTGAACCGTTAAGAATGACATGTTGTGTTCTTTCTTCTAGGAAATCCTGAATCCAATCACAAACCTGGTCCGATATTCCGTAAGCTCGTATTTTTTTCACTAAACGTAAGTGCGGAACCGTACCAAATGCCTTCCTGAAGTCCAGGAATACGGCATCAATCTGCTCGCCAGTGTCTACGGCACTGTGAATTTCTTGGGCAAATAGGGCGAGCTGAGTTTCACATGATCTCTGTTTGCGGAATCCATGTTGGTTATGATGAAGGAGATTTGTATTATCTAAGAACGTCATAATACGAGAACACAAAACATGTTCCATTATTCTACAACAGATTGAAGGCTTATAATTATTCGCATCTGATTTATGACCCTTCTTGAAAATGGGAACGACCTGCGCTTTCTTCCAGTCGCTAGGTACTTTACGTTCTTCCAGCGATCTACGATAAATTGCTGATAGAAAGGGGGCAAGTTCTTTAGCATAATCACTGTAGAATCTTAAGGGTATCTCGTCTGGTCCGGATGCTTTTCCGCTACTAAGTGATAGCAGTTGTTTTTCAATTCCGATATCGTTTATTTCAATATTTTCCATTTTGGCGTCCGTGCGACGGCTGAAGTCAGGGACCGTGTTACGATTTTCCGCAGTGAAACAGTTTCGGAACACTGAATTCAGTATTTCTGCCTTTCTTCGGTCGTCCTCTGTTTCGGTGCCATCGTGGTCAACGAGTGACTGAATAGGGGATTTAGATCCGCTTACCGATTTTACATATGACCAAAACTTTTTAGGGTTCTTGTTTAGATTGTTTGCCAATGTTTTATGTTCGAATTCGTTGAATGCTTCTCTCATTGCTCTCTTTACGCTCTTTTTCGCTTCGTTCAGCTTTTCCTTATCAGCTATGATTCGACTACTCTTAAACCTATGATGAAGCTTTCTTTGTTTCCGTAGTGCCTTTCGTACATGATTGTTATACCACGGTGGATCTTTCCCCTCGCTTTGGACCTTAGTCGGTACGAACTTATCTAAGGCGTACTGGACGATGTTTCTGAATTTTTTCCATTTTTGTTCCACATCCTCTTCCTCAGAAATGAACGTTTGATGGTGGTCACTCAGATATTCTGCGATTTGTGCCCTATCACTCTTGTTAAGCAAATATATTTTCCTTCCTTTCTTGGCATTTCTTATTACACTTGTAGTCATTGATGCAACCACTGACTTATGATCACTGATACCCTCTTCTACATTCACGGAGTCGAAAAGTTCCGGTCTGTTTGTTGCTATGAGGTCTAAAACGTTAGCTTCACGAGTTGGTTCTCTAACTATCTGCTCGAAGTAATTCTCGGACAAGGCAGTCAGGATAATGTCACAAGAGTCTCTGTCCCTGGCTCCAGTTCTGATTGTGTGACTATCCCATTCTATACCTGGTAGATTGAAGTCTCCCCCTATTACAATAGTATGATCACGAAACTTCTTCACGACGTTCTGCAGGTTCTCTCTGAGGCGCTCAACTACTACGGTTGCTGATGCAGGTGGTCTATAGAAGCATCCGACTATCATATCTGACCCACCTTTGATACTTAACTTAACCCAGATTATTTCACATTCGCATTCGCTAATAACTTCACTGGATATTACTGAATTCTTTACTGCTATAAATACTCCTCCACCATTGGCGTTTATCCTATCCTTGCGGTATATATTCCATTCTGTGTCTAGGATTTCGTTACTGTTCACTTCCGGTTTTAACCAGATTTCCGTTCCTAATACTATATGCGCACTATTTCCTTCAATAAGAGATACTAATTCAGGAACCTTGCCCTGGATACTCCTGCAGTTTACCAATATTATGTTAACTTTTCCTGTTTTTGGTCTCTGAGGACGGACGTTCTTTATCAACGATGATAATGTCCTCTCTGGTAAGCCGTCAGGTATTTTATCGTTTCGCCCAAGGGGGGGTCCCTCTAACCTAAAAAACCCCCGTGTGCACGCCACACGTACTCTGCTACCCTAGTAGCTGCTTCCGGTGTGTAGTGCACGCCTGACGTGTCTAGGGGGGCCCTACAGTTCTCCACCCAATAACGGAGGTCGATGAATTTGCAACCATTATAGTCGCAGAGTCGTCTGAGCCTCTGGTTTAGACCCTCCACACGGCTCCAAACCAGAGGACCGCGATCGACTCTGGGCACTATGCTGCAGATATTAAGCTCAGCTTGCACTCCGCGTGCGATGCTGGTTGTCTTCACCAAATCAGCCAGCCGCCGGAAGGAACCAAGGATGGCCTCAGAACCCAAGCGGCAGGCGTCATTCGTTCCGACATGTGCTACTATCTGCAGCCGGTCACACCCAGTGCGTTCAATAGCTGCCGGAAGGGCCTCCTCCACATTACGGACGAGACCCCCCGGCAAGCACACCGAGTGCACACTGGCATTCTTCCCCGACCTACCCGCTATTTTCCTGAGGGGCTCCATAACCCGCCTAACGTTGGAGCTCCCTATAACTAATAGGCCCGCCCTCTGTGACTGTCGGGACCTTGCCGGAGAATCGGCCACTGGCCCAACAGGCGAGGCATCCTGTGGTGGCTCGGAAACGATGTCATCACCACTAGGAAGCACCCCGTACCTGTTGGAAAGGGGTAAGGCAGCTGCCACGCGGCCAGATCCCACCTTCGCCTTTCGGCCAGGCACGCGCGAGCCCACCACTGTCCGCCATTCACCCTGGAGTGATGGCTGACCGGTAAGATGCTCACTGCCGGAAGACGCAGCGACATCAGGGGTTCCATGTGATTCCAAGGCCACCGAAGTAGGCATAGGTCCCACCACAGTTGCCCCAACGCCACTACGAGCCGACGCCTGCGCCTCGAGCTCGATGAGCCTAACAGACAAAGCCTCCACCTGCCCCCGAAGAGTGGCCAATTCTCCTTGCGTCCGCTCACAACAACCACAGTCCCTACACAGTCGCGCGGTTCCGGACTGAACGCCTAGAACCGCTAGGCACACATGCAGAATGAAAACAGTATTTTTACAAAAATAGTGTGCGTTTCTTTTGGAGTGACCCTCGTAGTTATAGGACAGCCAACACTGTTCAGTACTACAACGGATAAAAACACACAGTTAAACACCGTCTTAATATATACACTTTTAAACTGTATAGAAAAAAGACAGCAAATCAAATACATAGAAATAAAGATCCCTTATCATTTAGCTACAATATAGCAGGTCAGCAACTGGAAGCAGTTAATTCCATGAATTATCTGGGAGTACGCATTAGGAGTGATTTAAAATGGAATGATCATATAAAGTTGATCGTCGGTAAAGCAGACGCCAGACTGAGATTCATTGGAAGAATCCTAAGGAAATGCAATCCGAAAACAAAGGAAGTAGGTTACAGTACGCTTGTTCGCCCACTGCTTGAATACTGCTCAGCAGTGTGGGATCCGTACTAGATAGGGTTGATAGAAGAGATAGAGAAGATCCAGCGGAGAACAGCGCGCATCGTTACAGGATCATTTCGTAATCGCGAAAGCGTTACGGAGATGATAGACAAACTCCAGTGGAAGACTCTGCAGGAGAGACGCTCAGTAGCTCGCTACGGGCTTTTGTTGAAGTTTTGAGAACATACCTTCACCGAGCAGTCAAGCAGTATATTGATCCCTCCTACGTGTATCTCGCGAAGAGACCATGAGGATAAAATCAGAGAGATTAGAGCCCACACAGAGGCATACCGACACTCCTTCTTTCCACGAACAATACGAGACTGGAATAGAAGGGAGAACCGATAGAGGTACTCAAGGTACCCTCCACCACACACCGTCAGGTGGCTTGCGGTGTATGGATGTAGATGTAGATGTAGATCCAGGGAAGCACATACTGTAATTTCAGCTACTGTGGGAGTCACCGACACAAAAAAGGAAGGAGAGAAGTTGCGATCTACACATAACACTTGCAGTTTAATGGAACACTTTACTTCTAAAAAGGAAACAAACGTAACTTAACTCCTAGTTATGAGGTGCTTTCTGTGCCTCTTACGTTCAATTACTTTACCCACTCATACTACTCGCAGAACGCAGGCTAATTATCGTCATCTTATTACTCATTACTGATGCTCTCTCGAAGTCTGCGATCGGCTGCTGGTCAAGTGAGCGCTGACAGGAGGCGCTGCATACTCTCTTCTGTGAGATGTAGCGCTGCCCGCTGTTTCCATTGGCGCGCAGGTCAGTGCCTTCTTCATGCCGCATCGCGGCGCGGCGCTGGTCGGAGTGCAGTCGATGCGTTAGCAGTGCACACATATATCCACATAGTACACACAAGTCTTCTTAACTCAACCCAGCAGAAAATAGCACTATTAGGATAGCCGAAGTGCAGTGTAATTTTGCTTCAGCGGCTTATCCAGACGGTAATGAAGGTGAATCAAGTATTATTCTGATGACGGCAACTGCAGATGTCGGATGTGCCGGAAATTATAAATCAACTTTGTTAATCACCTTCGAAGGGGGTGTAACGTTCACAAATTGCTCACCATGCAATCTTTTCTCGGCGACAACCAGTCTACATTAGTTGCAGAGTTTTAGAAAAATAGTGTGCGTTCCTTTTGGAGTGACCCTCGTAGTTATAGGACAGCATTCACAAGTCCAGGCTGGCGTCCTTTCTGAGAGAAGATTCTACAGAGCCGCTTAAAAATCGACATCAACGTAGATCTACATCTACATCTGAGTAGATACTCCGAAAGCCACCGTACGCTGCTTGGTGGAGGGTAACCTGTACCACTACTTATCATTTCCCCTCCTGTTGCACTCGCAAACAGAGCGAGGAGCACGACTGTCTGAACGCCTCAATATGAGCCCTAATTTCTCGTATCCTATCTTCGTGGTGCTGACGCTCTATGTATGTTGACGGGAGTAGAATCGTTCGGCTGTCAGCTTCAAATGCCACTTCCCTAATTTTCTCAGTAGTGTTTTTCGAAAAGAACGTTGCCTTCCCTTCACGGATTCCCATTTGACTTCCTAAAGCGTTTCCGTAACACTTACGTATTGTTAGAACCTACCGGCATGCCTCTGAATTACGTCGATGTCTTTCTTCAGTCCGACCTGGTACGGATTCCAAACACTCCAGCAGTACTTAAGAATAGGTCGCACCAGCGTCTAACATGCGATCTCCTTTACAAGTGAACCACTCTTTCCAAAAATTCTCCCAGTAAACGGAAGCCGACCATTTGTCTCCCCTATCACAGTTTTCACATGCTCGTTCCACCTTATATCGCTTTTACAAAGTTACGCCCAGATGTTTAAACTATTTGACCTTGTCAAGCAGTACACTAGTAATACTGTATACGAACATTATAGGTTTGACCTTCCCACCCTTACGCATTAACTTACATTTTTTCACATTATGTCTAAGTCATCTCGCATCTTCCTACAATCACTGAACTTCGATACCTTACTGTACACCACTGCATCATCATCAAACAACCCCAGACTGCTGCTCACCATCTCCCCAAAATCATTTACGTGTATAGAGGACAAAAGTGATCCTATCACACTTCCCCGGGACACTCCTGACGATGCCCTTGGCTCTGATGAAGACTCGCCGTCGAGGACAACATACTGGGTTCTATTATTTAAGATTTCTTCGAGCCTCTCGAATATCTGTGAACTTACTCCTTATGCTCGTACCTTCGTTAATGGCTGCAATGGGGCACCGTGTCAAATGCTTTCCAGAAACCTAGAAATTTGGAATCTACATCTACATCTACATCCATACTCCGCAGGCCACCTGACGGTGTGTGGCGGAGGGTACCTTGAGTACCTCTATCGGTTCTCCCTTCTATTCCAGTCTCGTATTGTTCGTGGTAAGAAGGATTGTCGGTATGCCTCTGTGTGGGCTCTAATCTCTCTGATTTTATCCTCATCGTCTCTTCGCGAGATACACGTAGGAGGGATCAATATACTGCTTGACTGCTCGGTGAAGGTATGTTCTCGAAACTTCAACAAAAGCCCGTAGCGAGCTACTGAGCGTCTCTCCTGCAGAGTCTTCCACTGGAGTTTGTCTATCATCTCCGTAACGCTTTCGCGATTACTAAATGATCCTGTAACGATGCGCGCTGCTCTCCGTTGGATCTTCTCTATCTCTTCTATCAACCCTGTCTGGTACGGATCCCACACTGCTGAGCAGTATTCAAGTAGTGGGCGAACAAGCGTACTGTAACCTACTTCCTTTGTTTTCGGATTGCATTTCCTTAGGATTCTTCCAATGAATCTCAGTCTGGCAACTGCTTTACCGTCGATCAACTTTATATGATCATTCCATTTTAAATCACTCCTAATGCGTACTCCCAGATAATTTATGGAATTAACTGCTTCCAGTTGCTGACCTGCTATTTTGTAGCTAAATGATAAGGGATCTATCTTTCTATGTATTCGCAGCACATTACACTTGTCTACATTGAGATTCAATTGCCATTCCCTGCACCATGCGTCAATTCGCTGCAGATCCTCCTGTATTTCAGTAGAATTTTCCATTGTTACAACCTCTCGATACACCACAGCATCATCTGCAAAAAGCCTCAGTAAACTTCCGATGTCATCCACAAGGTCATTTATGTATATTGTGAATAGCAACGGTCCTATGACACTCCCCTGCGGCACACCTGAAATCACTCTCACTTCGGAAGACTTCTCTCCATTGAGAATGACATGCTGCGTTCTGTTATCTAGGAACTCTTCAATCCAATCACACAATTGGTCTGATAGTCCATATGCTCTTACTTTGTTCATTAAACGACTCTGGGGAACTGTATCGAACGCCTTGCGGAAATCAAGAAACACGGCATCTACCTGTGAACCCATGTCTATGGCCCTCTGAGTCTCATGGACAAATAGCGCGAGCTGGGTTTCACACGATCGTCTTTTTCGAAACCCATGCTGATTCCTACACAGTAGATTTATAGTCTCCAGAAAAGCCATTATACTCGAACATAATGCGTGTTCCAAAATTCTACAACTAATAGACGTTAGAGATATAGGTCTATAGTTCTGCACATCTGTTGGACGTCCCTTCTTGAAAACGGGGATGACCTGTGCCCTTTTCCAATCCTTTGCAACGCTACGCTCTTCTAGAAACCTACGGTACACCGCTTGAAGAAGGGGTAAATTTCTTCGCGTACTATGTGTAAAATCGAACTGGTATCCCATCAGGTCCAGCGGCCTTTCCTCATTTGAGCGATTTTAATTGTTTCTCTATCCCTCTGTCGTCTATTTCGATATCTAACATTTTGTTATCTTTGCGACAATCTAGAGAAGGAACTACAGTGCAGTCTTCCTCTGTGAAACAGCTTTGGAAAAAGACATTTAGTATTTCGGCCTTTAGTCTGTCATCCTCTGTTTCAGTACCATTTTGGTCACAGAGTGTCTGGACATTTTGTTTTGATCCACCTACCGCTTTGACATAAGACCAAAATTTCTTAGGATTCTCTGCCTGTTGGCCTTCATCCACAGTTCTATGATGAGAAAAAAGGGTAAGCTGAGTGTTTTCCCAAACCATGCTGATTCATGGACATAAGCTTCTTGGTCTCAAGAGAGTTTATTACATTCGAACTGAGAATATGTTCAAGGTTTCTGCAGCAAACAGAAATTAGGGATATTGGTCTGTAGTTTTGCATGTCCGTTATTTTACCTTTCTTATATACTGTAGTCACCAGCGTTTTTTTCCTGTCATTTGGGACTTTACACTGGGCGAGAGATTCACGATAAATACAAGCTAGGTAAGGAGCCAATGCCGTAGAGTATTATACAATCGAACAGCGATTCCAAGTGGACCCCCGTGACCACGAGGACAGTTCTCCGCAGACACTGGAGAAGGCAACGCAGAGCCACTCAAATCGCTTGCCCTCCCTCGGCCGGATAGGGAAACGTAGAATTCTCTCAATAAAGATAGGGGAGTGTGATAGCTATCGATTATACGCTCTCGCACGGATTACGTGCTGTTAACAAAATGTAATGTTGGTCTTACACTTCGACCTGGAGCTTGCTGCTCGTGTCTGCTTCGGGTTTGATTTTTTCGGCAATGTTAGTTGTCCCCAGCTGGAAGAGATGCTCCTCGTGTGTGAGAACACAGTAGAAGGGCGACGTAACTATGCTGTGATCAGCTGTTGCCGCAGCGTCGGCAACCCGCAGCGAAGTAGTTTTGCATCTGAGCGGTTTGGGGCATGTCTCTGTGTTTTATATTGTACGTTTTGGTGATTGAATATTACACGTTTTTTCACCGTTTTGTACGTAATCTAATAGAAACGAAGATAGTTTGGGTAACAAACTGAGTAATTCGTAATTACGTGACTAATAAGTACGCCTGGTCAGCTGGGTGGTAACGTGCTTGACTCTCCTGCAGCGGGCACGAGTTTGATTCCCGATTGGGTTGGAGATTTTTCTGCGCTCGTGGACTGGGTGTTGTGCATCCATCCTCATCACCGGCACACAAATCGCCCAATGTGGCGTCGACTGATATAAGACTTGGAACAGGCGGCCGAACTTCCCCGGATGGGACCACCCGGCCAACAATGCCATAGCTCACTTCATTTTTTACATGACTAATATACAGGATAATGAGAAACCAGAGACTATTGCTCTCTTATACTAACATACTCAGTAAATATCCTCGAGCAGTTAGTGCAATTCTGTTTGTGTAGTTCTGGTTCACGCTGTGTATCATTCATCTTTACAGACTTTAGTGTGGCAGTACTCCTGAATGTTCCTTGTAAAGGATCATACGGAAGCGGAGTTCAACACCGATGAAATCTTCTCGGGTTACCAGAATGAATTTTTCTCTCTGCAGCGGAGGGTGCGCCGATTTAGAACTTCCAGGCAGATTGAAACTGTGTGCCGGACTGAGATTGGAAACTGGGACCTTTGCGTTTCGCAGGCAAGCGCTCTGTCCACTGAGATATCCAAGCATGACTGACGACCTGTCGGTGTAGCTTTACTTCCGCCATTACCTCGTCTGGTTACCTTCCAAACAACATCACAATTCGGCTGATAAACAGAGAATATTTAGTCAATGAAATTTCCGCAGAGAGCTTGGATTCTTATGAAGTTCAGCATTTCAACTTTTATTTTCCTACTCTCAATATCAGTTTCTGTGCCGTCCACGAGTTTGTAAACACCATGTTTTGTGCCACTGTCAGGCTTTACATATGAGCACCACTTTTATTTATACAGGGTCAATCACCTGAAACTTACACCGCAAATATTTCGAAAATGGAAAATACTGTTGATGTACGGTTTTCACAGAGTGAATTGGTACTCAGAGGCTCGTGTTGTTAATCAATAAACAGATTGTAATACTACTTAGAAAGTGTATATTTTATGCAAACATACACTTTTTTCGATAGAACAGTGGCTATTGACATTAACAGACTAAAAGTAGGGTAAAGTAGAATGTTAGTGGTGGTTGTTGCAGGTTTCTAGGGCGATTCGTTTATGAGATGTAGTATTTTAAGAAGTTTCCTCACCGACACTCGTTTGTGCCATTCAGCCTGCATAATTTCTAGGTACGTTGTTGTTTTGTTTGCTTTGTGTGCTTGTGTAATTCTAGAGTGCATTGCAACATGCTAGTCAGTTAGTGTGTAAGATCCCATGCACTAGGCCGTGAATGGACGATGGGGTTTACTAGTGCAGAAAAAGCCGATAGCCTCATGGTGTATGAGTGTAGGAAGAATGTAGTTCGTTCATGTACGGTGTATGCAGCAAGATATCTCTATAGGCGTCAACCACCTCGGCAATTATTTATCAACCTCTTCAACCAGTTACGTGAAACTGGTAGTGTGACACCTAGAAAACCAAACAGGAGAAATCAAGTACCAACGGAAGATGGGGGAAATTGATGTTGTTGCTTTTGGCTAGTTGACACGAACGTTAAATCCCTCGCAGTCGCAAGAGGCGTGTGTCCTACGCATTCTCCATCGTCATGGGTTCCAAATCTCTCTCCATGAAGAGCTGCATGGAAACGATTATAATAATCCGGTTCATTTCTGTAAATGGCCATTAAGACAGAATACTTCAGATGTGTCATGTATCTCGTTTCGTGATGAAGCACATTTACCAATCGCGGCTACGTAAAACGCCGAAACAGGCACTATTACTATGTTAACAGTCGCTGTTGGCTTCGTCAGGGGGAATTTCCGCGTCCATGGAGGGTAAACCATCAGCTCATAAACCAATTTTTTATGGATGGAACACTGAACAAGCACAAGTATCGCAGCCTTCTAAGGGACCGTCTTCCACGGATGCTAGAACACATTCCTCTGCAGACGAGGAGGAACCTGTGGTACCAACATGATTGTTGTCCAGACCATAGTGTACAAAGTACTACAGCGTGTCTTCACGCATTGATTTCAAATAATTGGATTGGACGCAGAGGACCGTTGCCTCGCCGGCCGGAGTGGCCGTGCGGTTCTACGCGCTACAATCTGGAGCCGACCGACCGCTACGGTTCGAATCCTGCTTCGGGCATCGATGTGTTTGATGTCCTTAGGTTATTTAGGTTTAAGTAGTTCTAAGTTCTAGGAGACTGATGACCTCAGAAGTTAAGTCGCATAGTGCTCAGAGCCATTTGAACAGGTGCCACGGCCGACCCATTCTCCGGATTTGACGCCTGTACCCTTATTTCTGTGCGGAAAGCTGCAAGTCGCTGTACACGAGGACATACCAGCTACACCCGATGGTATGCAACGACGTGTTACTGCAGTATGCACGGACATCTCCGCTGGAATGGTAGCACTTGCGCAGCAGTCGTTCCATACGAGGCCGTAAGCGTGTATTATTGCTTCCTGTGGTCATTTTGAACATAACCAGTGATGGTCGACTATCTCGGCATTGCTCGGAATCCACATAACCACTGTATGCACTTGTGTTGTCCTTTAGTTTGTACTACTACCGGTACTGTACAAGTTTTGGTATGGAAACTATTCAAAATAAGATATCTCGTAAACAGCTCTCACTGTAATCCTGCAACAAACACCACCGTCATTGTAAATTATCCTACTTGTAGTAGGGGATTCGCTGCTAAAACCTTGCGACTCTGGCTAAAAATGGGGGTGAGATGCGAATACAAGAACTCAACAAGAGAGTTCTCTTAGCCTCTCTCACCTAAATTCTTAACAATCCTACCTACACGTGCTGCCCCTGTTAAGCTGAGCAACACAGTGAAATGTTGGGTAACCAACCACAGCGGGAAACTGGGTCAGCGAGCCTACAGGATGTGGAGGACAGTGGAAGGCAACGGGAAACCACCACTGGAATTACTTCCCTAGAAGTTCATGGGATGGACCTGTTTGTACAATATTCCGAAGGTAAAGCTTCCCCTCAATTGGATATTTGGGAGCTGAATACAACAAGTACTCCAGAGATTAGGGAAGGAGAAGAAGAAGGAAGACTTATTGAGGATTGGGACTTGGAATGTTTTAGCCCTTCTCCAGGAAGGGAAATTAGAAAACGCCAAATATGAAATGAGAAGAAACAAATAGGATGTACTCCGAATGTGTGAGGTGAGATGGGGTGGTTGTGGAGAACTATAAAGTGACGACTTCCGATTGTACTATTCAGGTAAACATAAAAATGGAATGTATGGGGTTGGAATTTCAATAGGTAAAAGACCGAAGGACAATGTTATCAAGGTTGAATGTGTTAGTGGAAAAATAAAGATGATGTGACTGAAAGGGAAAAAAAGAGAGACTTAGTTATCATCCAGGTCTATATGCCAACAAGTAATCATTCAGATGAAGAGGTAGAAGAATGTTATGAGACGATAGAAAACTTAGCAGTTAGAGAGAAAAGAAATGCTTGGATTGTTATAATGGGTGATTGGAATGCTGTAGTTGGCAAATGACCAGAAGGAAAATCCCTGTGAAAATTTGGACTGGGAGAAAGAAATGAGAGAGGGCAAAGATTGTTGGAATACTGCAATGAAAATTTCATGGTAGTTGTAATTACCCCATT